>NC_137610.1:46877198-46879698 GCF_963280865.1 Gymnoscopelus braueri | reverse complement strand
AGAACCTTGGGACCTGGAGGCTACGGAGTGAAAAAAGGGAGACGGTGTTTTGAAGCAGGCGTCTTATTACTCTATAAATCCCCCACAAAATGAGTTGTTCCATGACAGACAGGACTTAATCTTGCACCTAAATCCACCACTCACAATGTCACAGCACTTTAATCCATACCCATCCTTATACAACCCCCCCCCCCCCCCCCCCCCCAAACAAAATCTACCTGAACTCATGTCACCTGTCCTTGTGAAGCAAGTCATATTTTTGTAATCTGAAATGTCTAGTTTTAGTTTACTGAATATTATAATTTTGGTCACCTAAAAAGTACATTTTAGTGGACAAAAATGTATTTTGGCGGGGCCGTGATGGCGTCGTATAATGCCTGATTTATACTTAGACGTCAGACACGTTGTGAGCTTGTACATCGGCTAATTTCGGAGAGTGACACCCATGCGCATTCCAAACATAAAATGACTTGTCTTAGTTCTACTGGATCTCTTCTCCACTAGTCCCTCCTTTTTAGTGTTTTTTTTATTTTTTTTATTGACTAAATAAAGATTATTATATTTAGTCATAGTTTTAGTCATCATAGCCTAGTTTTTATTTCGTTTTCATCAGTGAAAAAAGGTATTCGACGAACATTTTCCGTCATAGTTTTAGTCTAAAAAGTTAACACTGTATACTCAACCCCAGTAAGTTGAGTCAAGGTGAAGGTTACTCTGTCAAATTTGTACTCGGGTTACAAGTTACATGTCTACACATTTTTCCAAGAAAATTTATACTTTCTTACTGTATGGTAAAGACAGAGACTTTTTATTTATTATTTATTCTCATCATGATGCATATCGTCTCTGTCGGGTGGAATCCTCATAATTATGTGCAAGACTTTTACAGGATTCAAATAAAAAAATATCAAAGTAGCAGATCTACAAGCTCAAAATGCATTGCTTCGAGGCGCGTTTTGAGACGCTTTTCAAGGCGCTTTTCGAGCTTGTAGATCTGCTACTTGTGATACCTGAGACGCTGCAGTATGATCAAGTAAGGCATTCATTTATGAAAAAAAAAAACACAAAAAGTTAATATGAAGATAAGAGCTTTCTGCCCGACAGCAACGATATTTACCATTATCTTATGTTGCATTTTCACCTTTCCCTTATGCTACTTTTGGGGGGCATGAAATGTACTTCTAGCTATACTCTTCCACCCTGACAGCAAAGCGTTATACAGAGGCCCCCAAGGATCAAATCTAATCTGAGAAGCTACACAGTTAAGCCCTGTCTGTCACTCAACAACAACAGCCCGCCCTTGAAGGAGAGGAATGATGATGAGTGGGGGGAGGTCTCAGAGGAGCGGGGCGAGGATGAAGCCTTGTCTTCCGAATCGCAGAGGACCACCACCACCACAGCTCTCAACCGCCCCACACACCCCCCACCACCACCACCACCTACCTACCCACTCCTCCTTCACAACAGGCTAATTATGCCGACATTGCTGAGCGCTATACTTAACACATGCAGGACATTAAGGGCACTTGCATTAACACTTCTCCCACTGAACGTCTCCTGACATTTTGGATAATGCTCTCTCTCTCTCTCTTATCGTTTTGACGGATGTTTCAGTAACAGAATAGAATATTCTGGGGTGGGGTGGGGGGGGTGCCACAGACTGCATTTTCTTGGTTGAAAGCTAATATGGCTCAAAACAAATAAGATAAAAAGATCTTTAGGAGAACAGATAATTCAGCGATTCCCAACCTGTGGCAGAGTCTTGCAACGGGGCGGGTACCCACGGATATCCGACAGGCACCCGCCAAAATGGAAAATGTGAAATGTGAAAATGGGTGAAAAATATACTTTTATAAGTTCACAGGGACGGGCGGTACTGAAATAAACTCGGGTGGGTAACATTTTATTGTGAAAATCTGTTTCCGCCCCAAACAACATCACTTATGTAACTTAACACAGCATGCCGCCAGGTGAACGTGCATGTTGTTAACATCGTCAGATGATTTTAATTTGAAGGTTGAACAGGATGTTCAATGTGTTTTTGTGAGGTCATCGGTCCTCCGTTCTTCACTTGACGTGCAGATGTCTGAATGAACCTGACCACTGAATGTACCGCTATTGTTGAAGGCTGGCAGTGTTAAAACGGACTTTCTATAGGCTGTTTACTGCATGTAATCACGGGTAACGGGCGGACAACGGGTCCATTATTTGACGGGCGGGTCTGGTTTGTATTTTGATATAATCACGGGTGACGGGTCGGTCTACGGATCTGATTGTTGATGGGCGGGGCGGGGGCGGGTTGTCAAAATTGGACCCGTGCAGGACTCTGACCTGTGGGGTAGCCCAAAAACGTCCCAGTCTACCGAAACAAACAGTGAAAACAGCAACATACAGCGAGAGGGCAGTGTGTCTCTGCAGGTAAGCACCACCACACTACTCCAATGGCTGAAAAAAGGGCAAAGAAGGGATGTATTGTTTTGTTATGTAAACACATACATAG
>NC_137610.1:46804698-46874698 GCF_963280865.1 Gymnoscopelus braueri | reverse complement strand
TAAAAAAATAAGCCTTGACTGCAACCATGACTACAGATCCCATATTCTGCGAGGACCGTTCACAAAAACAATTATTTGGGGGATCCTATACTTGCAATATCCTCACGACCCAGCAGTGGACCCCGGCCCACAGTTGGAATATCACTGCCTTTAAGAGTACAGTTGTTGTACGTCTGCTATTGTGTTTCTTTGTGTAAATCTACTCAAAACTAATTTGCCCATAGTGGGATTAATACAATTGTTGAACTGAATGTGGGTGTATAGAGCGTGCCAAAAACCCTGAAGGGGGCGTCAACAAGTGTCTTTTGGCAGCGACACGTTGGCACGCTCTATATCGTTGTATCTTACCTCCATATTTGAACCTTTTGTGTTTTTACGTAAATTAATGTCCTACTTGATCCATACTGACTACAGCGTCGAAAGTATCAAAAGTAGCAGATCTGCAAGCCTCGAAACGTGCGTTTTGAGCTTGTCGATCTGCTACTTTTGCCGTTTTTGAATTTGAATCCGTTTTGAACATAATGAGGTTTCCACCGGACAGAGACGTTATGTATTTTCTGTTATAGTGATTGTAATATTTTTTATCCTCATTCATTGTTGTGCCCGGACCACAGCCCTGTAAACAAGTCCATCCTAACAACCAACCGTTCCTCATCATTTGCGGGGCTCTATACGGTGCAAGTATTTCTCTTGCATTTGCACCAATGGGGGAATAATTCTCACACAAGCACAACAATCCAAAAGACTGTTATTGTAATTGGTGTGGACAGCTGTAATTGCTGTAATTGCATATTACCTCTGGACAGAGAGAGAGAGAGAGCGAGAGAAAGAGAGAGAGAGAGAGGGGGGGGGGGTGGGGGGAGTGAGAGAGAGCAAGTGATACTTCACAAATGCACTTATTTTTATAATAATAATAAATCCAATTTATAAAGCGCTTTTCTCGGTACTCAACGTCGCTTTGCAAGAACAAACAAAGAAATTGAGAGAATAACTGGTTAAAAGGCTAAGCAAACTAAGCAAAACAAATAATTCAAGTTAAAAGGCATACAAACTTTGATAGGAACAAACTCAGTAGCACAGTATCTTATTCTACTTGTTTATGTGCATTGCACCGATACGATACCCTTGTTGATAATGCGATGCACGCTCCGAATAAAACTTTTACTTCACTTTGTCTTGACCTTGTCACAGCGCCATGTGAACCCGAAGAATATCAACAATACAAACATCATGCCTGACAAAGTGTTTTCTCTGATTGTCATTCTGTCTGTAAACTCCTCAGTTTAGTGCTTGCCAGCCTTGACAGACGGCGCCGCACAAACAATCAAATCAAGCCCTGTTCAAAATGATAGTTCCCTTCATTTGGATGCAGCATGAGACGGCGTGTGCACTGTGTGTAATGTTACACTGCCATTTTTCTGTCGCTCAGATCACATTGTTGTGACACGCCCTAGTGGGCATGGAAATGCCACAACGATTTCATTATGAGTGATTTCTGTTGACTGCGTGTATTTCAAATGGTGAGAACAGGGATGAAGAAGCCTCGTCTGCTTGGAGGTAGTCCAAAAGTTTGAAACGGCGCAAAGGTCATACATTTAACTTGCATTTTGGGGTCATTATATTGTCACAATCACAAATAGTAAATAGCAGATGTATAAGCGGTGCAATGTGTTGTGAGCTCGTAGATCGGCTATCTTTGCTACTTAACCCGTTTAGACCTGAGGCCGATTCTACAAAATATGTCTTCAAAATCCTAACAGTTTTCTGAAAAAAATATTGTTGCTATATCAGTGGTTCTCAAACTTTTTCCTGTGAAGGACCCCCAAAATTTATTTGGCCACGGATCCCCATCTCAAAATATGTTGTTCCAGGGACCCCCAGAAGCAAAGATTTGAGTTACAAATGTTCACTTAAAAATATATATATATATTTAAAGATTTGCACAAATCTCAGCTTCTGTCAGATGTAAGAAGGGGGAGGAGCTCCAAGTAAACAAAGGTTAGGGAACCATTGTGTTAAAATACAGTCTAACTAATGTTGGCTATACATGCCGTCTCACTGCAACAATTATGTGGGTAAGAGCGCCCTCTTGTGTTCAATTCAACACATGCACAACACAATGCACATCTACTTCACAGTAAATATACCAGACCGTTCTTTATTCTCACCAGGTTAACTGCTTTCCTGAGAAGCTTCTGTTCACATTTAATGGGGTCTAGCACACTAGCAATTCATCACCTTCATAAAAATTATAATAATCATAATATAATAATGGCCTAAGACTAAGTCATATTTAATTTAAGTGACATTTTAAGTGATTTAAGTGAAAGAAAAAAAAAACTGATCCAAACACAGTATATAGTGACGTGTGTGTGTGTGTGTGTGTGTGCGTGCGTGCGTGCGTGCGTGCGTGCGTGCGTGCGTGCGTGCGTGCGTGCGTGTGCGTGCATGCGTGTGAACCTAGTGTCCAGTCACAATCACTCAGCCACTGATGCTGTAAGCCAAAGGCTGTGTTTTTTCTAAGATATTTTTTTTGAAAAAATGCAGAAAATCTTTGGCTATAATGACATGCCCAAAACAGGGTTGTCAAGTTGAAAGCGGTTAATAGGACACTTGACCGAGTTCAATTGCCATCCAACAGCAGTCTGCTATAGGTTTCTCTGTAGCTCCTGAGGTACAAAACACAAACATACACCAGTAACTGTGTGTACAGAGCTCATCATGTAATGCCTGGGAAAACTCATTTTGGCCATTGATGAATGAACGATAAACATGGTGTCGGAATGTCATGACTCGCTGTTGTCGGGCAGAAACCGTATCTCCATAAAAAAAATCTCCATATTCTAACTTTTTGTGTTTTCCCCGTAAATTAACGCCCTACTAGATCATACTACAGCGTCACACAAAAGCATCAGAAGTAGCAGATCCACAATATCTGCTACTTTTATAGATCTGCTCACTTTGAATTTGAATCCTGAATTTTTTATCCTGAAAAGTCACAGTTTTTGGACATAATGAGGTTTCCACCCGACAGAGATGAAACGTTTAGTCCAATTCATCCTCACATACCTTTATGTTTGTTGTTAAACTTCCAGTTCAGTTCTTAGAGCAAAAGCAATGAAATCCACCGTCTTTTTTATTTTTTATTTTAACTTTTATCACAGG
The DNA here is from genome assembly GCF_963280865.1 of Gymnoscopelus braueri. Lineage (NCBI taxonomy): Eukaryota > Metazoa > Chordata > Actinopteri > Myctophiformes > Myctophidae > Gymnoscopelus > Gymnoscopelus braueri. Next base: position 46,871,533 of record NC_137610.1, on the reverse strand, counting down.
CAGGATATTTTTCATATTTTCAAGGGCATTTAGAAATAGATGCACTGAGTAACAGTGCTGCCTTGACAAGAACCCACGTGCGCTGTAAAAAAAAACAACAACTCTGTATTAAAAACACACACATGCACTCACACATGTATGCACGTGGACAGACACACACACACACACACACACACACACACACACACACACACACACACACACACACACACACACACACACACACACACACACACACACACACACACACACACACACACACACACACACACACACAGGAACTGAAATGAGGCTATAGGAGGAAGGACACATGGTATTTTTTCATTTGGAACGTGGCATTTTATTCTCCTCATACAAACTGTTAACAACCAGCCGACCCACCTTGTTGTTCACACACACACACACACACACAGGCTCATGGTTGGTGTGTATTGTCACACTCATACAATATACAGCTGGTGGAATTATTTCAAGCCACCTCAACAGTGTGGATAACAGTAAAATAAAAATAGAACAGTATAGAAGAAAGTATGCTATAGTTAGCCATAGCCAAATATAGTTAGTTAGCTATAATTGATATCACGATGCTCTTAACCCATTAAGACAAGGAACGCATCTGTGTCATTTCAGATTTTTAGCATTATTTTATACTTTGGGTTATTCAAAAATAGCAGATATAGGGCATAGCAGTGGCGGCAATTTTCTGGTTCCACTAAAGAAAAGCCAATGCTTTTTTCCCATAGAGATGTCCAAAAATAATTAAATCAATTATTTTAAGCCTAGAATCAAGCCATCCAGGGTCCTGGTGAATCATGACCATAAAACATTTTATTCTGTGAAAACAAAAAATTATAATATTTAATTATATGATATACTATGTAATAAATACCCTTTGATGTACTTTTTTTTCCTTCTTCTTCATTTTTGGAAATCTCTATGGGAAAAAATGCATTGGCTTTTTCTGAGTGGAACCAGAAAATGGCCACCACTGCTATGCCCTATACAAGCTCATAGCGTGGCACAGAGTGCCGCGTTACGAGCTTGTAGATCTGCTATTTCTTAGAAAGATCTTGAACATTCGTGCAAATCTTTGAATACATGTGTAACACCCGGGATCTCGAACCCGGGTCTCCCACGTGGAAAGCCAACATCTTAACCACTGAGCCAAAGGGATATCCCTATTGCTCGGGGAAGATATTAGACCTTCAGGCCATCAGGCTGAGGTGGTGAACCACTCTGTTACACATATATTTTTTGAAACAAAATGTTTAACTCAAATCTTTGCTTCTGGAGGTCCCTGGAACAAAACATTTTACAAATGTTTGCTTTGAAAATATATATATTCACGATTCACGATTTTTCAGAAATAGCAGATCTACAAGCTCATAGCGCGGCACTCAGTGACGCGCTATGAGCATGTAGATCTGTTATTTTTTAATATCCAAAGAAATCTAAAATGACACAGATACTTTCCCTGGTTAAATGGGTTAACTAGAGTGGCTTATTTGTTTATTTGTTCTTGTAGATTTTTTTTAAGAAATCGACAACAACAACATATTCACAGACTTAAAACCAAAATATTAGACCAATCAACAAACAACAAATATCACATCAGCCTTTTGCTGAGACATAACGCCAGCTGGCTAGTTGTCACCTAGCTTGCATGTTGTTGCATGTTGCACCACCACTTTGGATGGTGTTGTGTTTTATTATTAGATAACAGATGGATGGACAAAACAAAATAATAATAAAGAAAAAAACTGTGGACCACTTATTTTAGTTTAGTTTCCTGTCTTTTTCTAGTTTTTTAAAACTTCAGACTGTTGTACAATGCTGCAACGTGATGATGACATAATGAGAAGAAATCAACAACCCATCAATGATGTAAAGATCATTGAGGTTGGGTTTGCCAGTTTAACCAGTTAAAACGTAGATACGTTGTCATACACAACGAATAGTGAAAATAGCTGATAAGCGCAATGCAATTCCAACATGGTGAACAGTGGAAAAGGGCCCATACAACTAATAGTGAAAATAGCCCACACTTTTTGACATGCACAAGGACACTTTCTTCACCAGGGGGTGCTTGGACTTGAGTGCAAACACACACAAACACAAAAAGTTAAAATATGGAGATATGAGGTTTCTGCCTGACAGCAACGATATGTTTATTATCAATAAAGAGGTCAAAGCTCAAAACATGTAACGATGCGATGCGTTGTGAGCTTGTTGATCTGCTAATTGGGATTTTTTTGTATTAGTATTTCTTTACAATCGTTTAAAAAATTTCTCCTATGATGATATGCCCAAAATAGGTATGCCAGGATTAAAGAGCTTAGGGTATCTATGCAGGAGGACAGGACAGTGTTGTTGCAGACAGAGACAGTGCAACAAGTAAACAGCACATTTATGATCAAAGAGGGGCCACAACAACCGTGGTGTTATGGGTCAGGCTCAGTCTGTGTCCTTTGTAGTATGTGCATGAGATTGCCCGATTTGGGGCTGGAATTCAGTACAGAGACCATGGTATGGCTCATCCAAATAGGTGTATTTATTCACCACAGCATAATACACAAGAACACGTGCAGCTCTTCACTCACAGCTCTCTATAATATAAACTGGCAGCAGCCTTTTATGCACAGGTGAGCTAGACTGCACCATTCAAAGGGGTGTTCTAAAACATACACTATATACATAAATAAACACACCATAAATACTTAAATACCCTTAACCCCCACAAGTATATTAAAAGTATCCATGAACTACTCAATGATTCTATCCCTGTCTTACCACAACAAACCATATCCTAACCACTCTATATACACATCACAACCCCCCTCTGCCATCCTCACTTGGTCCAGCCCAATTACACTGGAAACAGAACAGCACAAACTTGAACCGGTAACTGTTAAGCTTTCTATAATCACTCAACATTACATATCGTCGCTTCTCATACATATTGCACTTAGTCTCTATTGCACTCATTCATATTTTGATTGCACTTGCTCATGATCACCAAACATTTCTGTCTCCCCAGGTGGAACTAATTGGCTGAGTGGCCAGCTTGACAGGAAACACCACTCAAAATGTTCAGTTAAAATGTATTCAATCAATACAATCATGACTCTGCGTTTAAAATACAACTGTGCAAATTACGCCGTGCAAATACCTAAAGTGCTATTATGATGTGTAAATGTCATTCAATAAATTAGGGTTACTGCAAACATAAGTAACTGAGGACCTCTCTGTTACAGTATACAAACCAACTAACTATCTAATGAAGGCACACACAACAGACTTTACTGTGGCTATCACGCAATCAAATACCAGTAATTGTATGCATGGTTAGTTAACTAGCGGGTCTGAGCATGGTTTAAACCGGGGGGGTCTTCAACGTTTTTCAGGCCAAGGAGCTGAGAGAGAGAGATGAAGCAGGGACCCCCACTACAGATATTTAATCACCTCAACTGGGGCTCTTTTTTTGGTCTGCCCCCCCCCCCCTCTACACCAAACCTCTTTGCCAAAAATAGCAGATCTACAAGCTCACAACGCGTTGCAGCATTATGAGCTGTTGGATCTATTATTTTCGGTAAATGTTCCCCCATCACACAAATATTTGCCGCCCCCCCCCTGTAGTAACTCAAAAAGGACCCCCTAGGGGGCGGGCGGACCGATGGTGGACGTCACAAACGCAACATGTGGACTTGCGAGGCACACCGTTGCTCTGCCATGACAGGGGCCCAGTCAGGGTCCCCCTGGGTGTTGCTCCAATCCTCACCAAAAGTGCCACAAACACTGTTTAGGGGTCGGCCATGCAAATAGTCACACCAAGGGCCAAGTCAGGGGCAGCAGCATTGCACCACACCATTGCTCCAAATCGTCACCAAACTTGGCACAAATGCTGTTCAGGGGCCCGGACAACTGGCGTAGTGGTCCGGGCACCTAGGCTGCTAATGCCTGACGGCGTGTCACAAGTTCGAATCCCGATCCCGACGGCCTTTTCTGCATGTCACTCCCCATCTCTCTCTCCCCATTTTCTGTAAGCCTACTGTATATCTATCAATAAATGACAATAGTCACGCCAAAAAAAAAATCAGTATTACAGCAGTGTCTAACAAATGGCCATAACTGGGTGACCATTGCTCTGATCAGCTCAATATAGGCCTGGATTTGATGGCTGCGAGGCAGCCTGAAAATCTAGTGGGAAAAAAAAGGCCTATAAACTTGCATGAACATACACACTCACACGCACGCACGCACACATGCACGCACACACATGCACGTACGCACGCACGCGTGTAGCCTATAGCGGTGTGGCTGCTGACAAGCGCTAGTGGCTAATTAGCAAAGCGGAGCTCAGTCAAAAGTTGTGTGATGAGGCTGATGCAGGGAGATTGATCTTCATGGCTGGTTAGCTTCTCCCACCTCTTGCTGCCGCAGCTTTCCTCCCCAAACAATTAGCCTCTGATTGAAGAGGGAGGGAGAGCGGTACATAGCAGCTAGGGGGCTGCTATAGTTCTTCTGACTGCCCCAATCAGTGGTGGAAAAAGTACTCCAATGTTTTACTCAAGTAAAAGTATCAATACTGCAATGTAGAAGTACTCTGTTACAAGTGAAAGTCCGGAATTCAAAATTTACCTGAGTAAAAGTACAAAAGCGTTGGTATCAAAATGTACTTAAAGTACCAAAAGTAAAAGTACTAAAATATTTGAAAATAGCAGATCTACAAGCTCGCAATGTGAGCTTGTAGATCTGCTATTTTCAAAGAGCCTAAGGATAAGGGCTAAAGTGGTTATGTATGTTTTATAATGTAATCATTTATATCTGCAAAGTAACTAGTAACAAAAGTTTTCAAATAATTGTAGAGAAGTAAAAGTACAATATTTGACTCTGAGCTGTAGTGGAGTAAAATTATAAGAATTGGAAATTGGAAATACTCAAGTAAAGTAAAAAATACCTCAAAATTGTACTTAAGTACAGTACTTGAGTAAATGTACTTTACTGGTAAACCCCCGCAAAACTTGTAACCAGTGGTGTAAAGTAACTAAGTACATTTACTCAAATACTGTAATTAAGTACAATTCTGAGGTCTTTTTTACTTTACTGGAATATTTCCAATGTCCAATACTTTTATTTCTACTCCACTAACATCTCAGAGACAAATATTGTACTTTTACTCCACTACAATTACATGAAAACTTTAGTTACTAGTTAAGCAGATATAAATTATATTACATTATAAAACATGCATTAACCACTTTAGTCCTATTTTATACATAGGCTATTTTCAAACATTTTAGTACTTTTACTTTCGATACTTTAAGTATTATTTTGATGCCAATACTTTTGTACTTTTACTCGAGTAACATTTTGAACACAGGCCTTATACTTGTAACAGAATATTTTTATATTGTGGTGTTGCTACTTTTACTTAAGTAACATGTGAGCACTGCTTGCAACTACTGGCCTTACATGACAAGGCTTGTTCCGTATGCGGTCCCAATGAATGGTATGCAAGGTTATACAATCATACTCTGTCTGTCTGTCTGTCTGTCTGTCTGTCTGTCTGTCTGTCTGTCTGTCGCTCTGTCTCACGCACGCACGCACGCACTCACGCACACACACACACACACACACACACACACACACACACACACACACACACACACACACACACACACACACACACACACACACACACACGCACACACACACACACACACACACACACACACACACACGCTGTCAATATTCAATACACTATGACCTATAGAAAAACTAATATGATGAGCACATTGCCATAATATTGCCAGTAGATCCTATTTCTAAATCTCTCAAAAAGTATGCCATTCCTGAAAGATGTATTAAAGTCAGTTATCTCCATAGTGTGTATGTGTGGGAATCCTGGAATATCTGCAAAAGTAAACATATCCTCATTTCTATTGTATTATGTCTGTGTTCAACACTATAACATATTACAGTCAATTCTTCACGATACCATACTGCCACCTAGTGAAATACTTTAAATTGTGCAGTTGCATCTTATTATGTTCAAGGAAGAGGCGTGTGTGAGCTCCATTCCGTGAGCAACGATAGGACATCCGGTTTTTGAGCTAGCAACAATAAGGTTTCCGGTTGCCTTCAAAATAAGATCGACATTTCTAATGTTTTTTAAATGACACAAATGTATTTTAAAAATACATTTATGATGTATGTCTTTTAAATGGCGCATACTAGAACACTTCTAAGTGCTAATTTTATTTTTAAAGACACAAATGTATTTTAAAAATATATGTATGATGTATGTCTTTTTAAATGGCTTATACTAGACCACTTCCAAGTGCTAGGTTGTTCCTGATTTAAACTGGCTATTGATCCCCATTAAATGTGCACTTAACACAGTTTCTGATCCTGTTTTTCACTTTAACTGGATATTCATTTGTGTTTGTTACATATTGTTTTTGTATTGTTTGTCCATTATTGTAATAATGCTGCCTCTAGGCCAGGTCACTCTTGGAAAATTATCATGATATAATATTGTGTATTGCAGAAGCAAATAAACAGTGATAAAAGCAACAACAAAATATTCTACAAATAATAATAGTAGATAGTGCAGGTGAGATTTAAAAAAATAAAGCAAGGGGGGTTTATAAAGTTGATCTCACCTATTTAAAAACTAAAATACAATACAAATAAGAATAAATAAGAATTAATCAGAAAGATTAATACAAAATGTGTGTGTGTGTGTGTGTGTGTGTGTGTGTGTGTGTGTGTGTGTGTGTGTGTGTGTGTGTGTGTGTGTGTGTGTGTGTGTACGTGTGTGTGTGTTTGTGAGAACTGTTCCAAAACTGAGCGCCCCTGAACTTGATAGAAAATTGATACAGACCAGTAGTACAGAATGTTGGTGAACATTGAGAGATATTTTGTAAAAAAAAAAAAAAAAAAGTGGCAGGCCGTCCACTTCTCCCCTACAACGCCAGACTCTCAGATAAGCCCGAGAGGTGTAAAAGAAAGTGTGGCGGACCGTCCAGTGAGGTCAGAGGTCAGAAAAGTGCCGTTTTCAGACAACAGTGGACACTGGACAGGCGCCGGCTGATGATGCCAACACATAATATGTGTTGTATAGCTTCGTTTAAATGTTTAATTTATAGTTTTACTTTAATGTGCAAATGAACCGTTTTTCAATGGCTCCTTTTTGCTCTAGAGGGTACTCTTATTCTGAAGAGATCGTCCACCGGAAGTCTTATCGTTGTTAAGCTATTGTTGCTCACGGAACACAGCTATCGGTCGGTCAGTGATGTGTTTGTTGCCAGAAAGACGAGTGTATATTTAAAGTCCTTCAGTAGATATTATCAGATAATAACCATAGAGTTATAATATATCAGATATAAACACACTCAGCGGTGAGTCAAATTTAACCTGCTTTATTCTTGTCTTTTACGTTTGGTACAAATGGTTAGAAATGGATCTGCTGTTAGCATCACGGTTTTCCCACAGTGGTGTGAAGCAGTGGTTCCCAACCTGTGGGTCGGGACCCCCAGGGGCGTCCCCGCATGTTTGGGGGGGGGGGGGGGGTCAGTAGACTTTCAAGACTTTTTTTTAATACCTAAAAAGAATTACCATTACAGCATCAAAATTCATCAACAAACTATAGCCTACTATGAAAATTGGTCAAACATTGGCCAAATTGTCAAATAATATAAGAAAGAGGCAAACATTTGAAAATAGCCGATCTACAAGCTCACACTGACTGGCAGCAGCAAGGCGTTGTGAGCTTGTAGATCTGCTATTTTCACTATTTATCTGGGGGGTCCCCAGTTCAAATATGATTAGGTCCTATGATTATTTTCGGGGGTCACAGCCTGAAAAGGTTGAGAACTGTACATTTACTCAAGTACAGTTTTGAGGTACGTTTACTTTACTGCAGTATTTCCAATTTTCAGTACTTTTACTTGTACTCCACTACATCTCAGAGGCAAATATACTTTTTAACTCCACTACAATTATTTGAAAACTTCCACTACAAATACATCTGTGTGTGTGTGTGTGTGTGTGTGTGTGTGTGTGTGTGTGTGTGTGTGTGTGTGTGTGTGTGTGTGTGTGTGTGTGTGTGTGTGTGTGTGTGTGTGTGTGTGTGTGTGTTTGTGCACACAGATGTCCAACAGTGATGGTCGGCCATCTATCTAGTCACGGATCCATGTGATTTTTAATTCTGTGTGTTTGATTTGGTTTTCAGATTAAAGTGTTATTCTATTTTGAAAAGCCTCCTCACACAGGTGTGCTAGAACACTCAAGCAATGCATCTGGTCTGTCCAATAGAGACACACGGGGACTACAAATTTCACGCCCACTTTTGAGACAGCGCCGCTACTCGAGGTCCGTTAGAACGATGAACTGCAGCTGCCAGTGCATTCCCTATGAGAGGATATGAAAGTTAGCCTACTTTTAAAATTATCCTGCATTAACTGAAGACGATATTGATTTAAATACAAATATGTTTCCAAATGTATGGAGTGTCTTTGTCAACATATCTTCTTGTTTTCTTAATAGTTGATGTGTTTCACATTTAATTTGCCACTTTAACGAGTTACCCATAATGTTAACACAGCAGAGGGTAGACAGCAGACGGGCATTTCAGTGACATCACTGTCTTTACGAGCGCCGACCAGTGGCGTACCCACTGTAGAGGCAGGAGAGGTCGCCTGCCCAACTAAGATCTCGCCTCCCCTAAAAAAAAAGAAAACCCGAAAATGTGTCATTGCGTGCTTAATGTCCTCAAAGTCACGCATCCAACAAGCTTTGAACTGAGCAGATTGGACCTTCTGAGATAATTTCCAGAGATAATGACCAAAACCTATTGAAAACGGCCACTTTCGCCAGTTTTCTGGGTATTGAAAACCTCAAGGGATGCATCTGTGACGTATATACCATGCGACCACTTAAACTCTGGATCTCCGATGCTAGCGGTTTTGACATACTGATGGAGTATATTATAGTATATTGTGGGTAGTATATCGAGATGAAAGATATGGGACATTAAAAAGGACAAATTAAACAAATGGGACTGATTATTAGAACACAAAAAAAATCGCTACAGCCTCAGTAGTTAACCAGTGAAATGACGGTATTTTACAATGCCTCTCATAGAGATTGCATTGAGAGCTGCAGTTCATCGTTCTAACGGACCCCGAGTGTCAAAAGTGGGCGTGGATTTGTAGGCCTTCCGCTTCCGGCCGTGTGTCTCTATGTGATTGTGATTGTCCACGTCAAATAATATTAACATAATGTCCCCTCAGGACCACATGATATATTCCTAAATCTCGCCAGCCCTGAGCTCTGCTGCCCCCTAGAGGAGGACTGCTGCCTGCCTACCTCTCATCTAGACCATGGAGGACAACGACCACTGCACTGACACCAAGGCAGGCTGTGAGTAACACACACACACACACACACACACACACACACACACACACACACACACACACACACACACACACACACACACACACACACACACACACACACACACACACACACACACACACACACACACACACACACACACACACACACACACACACACACACTGAGGCCCATTTTCCACCAAAATAACTTTGGTTCAAAAACTGGTTCTGTTCTAGATTCTTGGAATCTTGGTGCTTCCACCAGTTTTAAGCCCCCGCAAGCCCCCGCAACATAGCTGAATGGTAGCCTGTGGAGCAGGAGTCACCAATTGCCCCAGGTTCGATTCCCGGCCTGGCCAGCAATGTGTCGAATATGACGGGTCGAACTGTCCATTCCACGGGGGAAATTCAATCGACAATGGCAGTTACACAGGGACGCTGGAAGTCATTTATGCCAAGGGGGGCTGGGCTTGGCGGGGGACTTTTCACATGTGTTTATTTTTCACGTTTTTTCACCTTTTTCAACAAATATTGTATTCCCCAAAGTTAAATACATCATTGTTTTAATATATAAGTGTGTATATAGACTTTAAAATGATATATATTTGTTTAATTTACAAAAAAAAATAAAAAATCAAAATGTTTTCAATTTTTTTTCTTTCTCTTCCCCACCACCAGGGGTGCTGCAGCACCCTCAGCACCCCACTTCCCGCGTCCCTGCAGTTACAGTTTTCCTTTTCTTTTTTTAAAAAGATTTTCACTTGCTTTTGCCATTGTAAATATCACATCTTCCAACCTGTAGAATAGTGACCCAGTTCAGGGCAAGTATATTTTGGTTCCAGTTCCGAACCAACTAGTGGTGTTCTGAACCGATTCCTTTTCAGTGGAAAGACTTTGAACTGGTTAAAAATTAGGCGGGGAAAAAAGAACCGAACCGGTTCAACACCGGTGGAAAAGGGGCCAGAGAGGGAGACAGAGACAGAAAATTGGTCTATTGAAGTGAATTGAGTTGTCGTCACTCTCACTTTACACCACTCTGATACAGACAGACAGACAGACAGACAGACAGACAGACTGTAGTCATACAGACCTGTTCAAGCAACACAGTCTCACTGCCCCTCATATTGACTTTTGTGCAGAACGCCTTCCAGTCGCAATGTGACTTCCCAACAGCCATTAATGTGACTTCAGGGTAGCTCCATAGAGATACATAGCTCAATAGACAACATGTGTTAAAAGCTGTGGTTTAAATGCTACATAACACACGTCACCACCCAAACAAACCTGTAAATATTCTGTGCATTTTCATATTATGTTGATCATTTTTCGATAAGTGTTTGTTGAGAACGAGAGATTTGTTTAACTTTTCCAACCCCCGTGACGACAAAAAAAATGACAAAAAAAAAACGTTTATGATCTATCTATCTATCTATCTATCTATCTATCTATCTACATAAACGTTCAAATATTGTTTTTAAAGTGCTGACCGTATGGCCACGGATGTTAAAATTATGTACGGGTCCTTAAAAGTACCCGTATCTTCCGTATATTTTAATAAAAAGCATTTTAATCTGATTGGTGGCCATTTTATCAGAGAGTTTTAATGTTGCGTGAGTGCAGTACACCTCTCAACCCATAGGGTCACGTCAAAACACATGGAGAAAATGGCCAGCAATTGGATTAAAAGATTTTTATTGAACATTACAAAAAATACGTGTACTTTTGAGAACCCATATGTAAATATAACATCCGTGGCCATGAGTTAGTATCTTTATATTTGAAATGTGAACGTTTATGTAGATGTACGGGTAATAAATAGAAAAATGCAAACACCAGGTAGAAGTTCCGCCATGACTGCCATGATTTTTCTATTTGTCACACGACATTCCTGTTCTCACGACGACCCACAATTCATAGCGATGTCCTCCATGCACAGGTTACGTGACTTATTTTGTCTTCATTCATCTAATAATAAAATCTTTAATCTGCACCACTAAATGACATAAGTACACCACAGGGTCTTTGTTAACATGTTGGTGTGTGAGTGTGTACATTAGAAAGTTGTTGGATCTGTAAGTTTAAGATGGCTTTTTTTGGGAGATTTCATGTAGCTAAACTAAGTGCTAGCCTAGCTAAGTGCTACAACAACAACAACAGTCAATACCTTTAGATTGAATCGGCTGTTTTTGGCCTTTGCTTGTATATTTGATATTATTTATCACATCTGCCTTTGTGGACTTTGTTTGCAAACACTAAAAGCAAACAGAAATGTTGAATTTATTTACAATTTCCACTCCAGTGTAGGGTGGTCGAGGGACCTAAGAGCAGTGGTTCTCAGCCTGTGGGTGTTGTTGTTGTTGTTTTTTTGGGGGGGGGGGTAAAGTGACAATTTAAGACAGTAAAGTGACAATAAGGACCAAAAAGAAGGAAAAAAGAAATGTAATGAAATGCACAAAAAGTCATCAAGAAAATACTATACAAACTGGTCAAACATTGACCAAATTGTCAAATAATATAAGAAAGAGGTAAATATTGATCTACAAGTGTTGTGAGCTTGTAGATGTGCTATTTTCATTTTCATTTTGTTAATCTTTGGAACCGAGTCAAACAAAATGTAACGCCTCAACAACTCCTACATTCCAAGTGCTTGTCAGGGTGGGGGGTCCCCAGTTCAAATATGATTATGATGATTATTATAGAGGGTTTTTTGTTATTGTTGGGCTATTCTAAAATTGCTGATCTAAAAGCTCACAATGCCTCGTGATGATGTGTTTGTAGGTCTACTTTTGGCCAGTATGAACCAGTGTAGGATATAGCATGTCTGGATGAAGGCTGTTTACTGTTTTTTTTATTTTCTCTCTTGCAGATTACTACTGATTTACCAACATACATACCTACCTACCTACCTACCTACCTACCTACCGAACAACCTACCCACAAACCAAAGGCACTTTTAAGAGCCACGTTTATTGTCTCTCTCTCTCTCTCTCTCTCTCTCTCTCTGTCTGTCTGTCTGTCTGTCTGTCTCTCTCTCTCTCTCTCTCTCTCTGTCTGTCTGTCTGTCTGTCTGTCTGTCTGTCTGTCTGTGTGTGTCTCTCTCTGTCTCTCTCTCCCCCTTCCTGTGTGTGTGTCTACCTGTGTTTGTCTCATCCATATCTGTGTTTTTACTCATCACCATGAGTGACTCAAAAAATCCATTCACAGACCTGGATGAGTTCATTGATCAGCTTGAACAGAAGGAATCAAAAAATCCATTCACAGACCTGGATGAGTTCATTGATCAGCTTGAACAGAAGGAATCAGTTAACATATTTAAAGCTCTAGATGACATGATTCCACCTGAGTCACAATGGAAGGTACCCCCACCAGCAAAGAAGGCAAAGGCTCCCCGGACGACGGTGACGTGGGTAAACCGAGATAGCGATGGCAACATCATCTACGCGAGGCCCAGATCAAGCTGGAAACAGTCAAATCAGGGTCAGTATTGTTATCGCATTAAATATATTTTGAAGATCTTTATTATTTAGCCAAATCAAGGAATACATGTTGTCACTAGTGTTGGATAATTGAAAGAAGGGTACTATTACATACAGTACTTGTCTAAAGGTCCATTCCCACTGAGCACTATAACTATAACTATAAAAGTATAGTTTTAAAAATCGCTCTAAGTTAAGTGGATGGCACTGTTCACCCCAACTATTAAAAAAAAATAAAAAATGAACGATATAGTGATCTTTATAGTTATCGTGCCCGGTGGTAATGGCGCTTTAAGCAGTATAAAATAGTTGACATAGTTGACATCATTGTGAGCTGGGTTGGCAGTTGCTCAGGAGGTTGAGCACCCACTGGGGAGTCTGAAGTTTACCGGTTCAAACCCCAACTCCCTGGGTTAGTGTCCACATGACTTTGGGCAAGAAGACACTGAACCTCTCACTGCTCCTGACATTGGTGCCTTGCATGGTTTTTCCTCTTCCGTGTGTGTGTGTGTGTGTGTGTGTGTGTGTGTGTGTGTGTGTGTGTGTGTGTGTGTGTGTGTGTGTGTGTGTGTGTGTGTGTGTGTGTGTGTGTGTGTGTGTGTGTGTGTGTGTGTGTGTGTGTGTGTGTGTGTGTGTGTGTGTGATTGTAATGCACATCATAAATGACTATGGATAAAGTGACATTAGTCTGAAGCAAGGCTTCAATTGAAATAGTTTGTTCTTGAGTGGCCAATAGGCAGCCAGACACTTTTTAAATCAAGCTACAGCAATCATTCCTATTTGCCTTCATGTATATGGCGCTTCATTCATAGGCAGATACGTTATGGTTTGTGAAAAGTCTACTAGTCCTCCCAGGCTAATAATCATGCTTCAACTAGCCTTAAAGCAAATAGGACATTTTAGTCTTATGAATGTTAATATGAGTGTTTTTTTTGGTTTTTTGTTAACAGCTGGTCCGAGTCGGAAGGCTGACCCTGTTGTTTCCCGTCGGAAGACTGTTCCTCTTCCCGATGTTCCTGACACTAACCCTGAGGTGGCTTTTGCCCCAGATGCTGTTGGTGTGTATTTCATTAGCACTAAGCAATATGTTCATAGTTTAAATGTTAATTGCATGTTTGTATTACAAATTTGCCAGAATAATGGGCAACTACACTTTTCCCAGCCATTTCATGTATTATGCTTTTGATCATGTAAAACACAAAGTTATTTTTCAATAATCCATACTGTTTTAACTCATTCAGTGCCATTCTTATTTATGGCAGTTTGGTTCTGAGTGCCACAGCCAAAATTCATTGTAAAAAAAAAAGTGCTTAGGAGCCGAGATACAGCCTTTTTCAGTAAGAAGTTAAACAAGAAGCAATCTGGGAACCCATCGCCAACTGAAAATGAAAAACAGCGCCCTCTGCTGTTTGTTCTATGTCTGTTGGCTCTGGGCGGAAGAAAACGTAGCACCAGAGCACAAGGAAACCGGTGTTTGTGTTATGCCTTCAGCGCATCACTTCCGGTTGGTGCGACTATGTTTTCATTCCCACTAACAATATTTCTACACGGAACACTAACACCACTTCTCCCAGAGAACATGGATCGTTTTGGTTATAAGCCCACTTGTTTCTATGATGAAAGAGTAAGTTAAAATGTGAATATCTTTCCGTGGTTTTGTCTGCTCCGCGGACGCTATTGTTAAATTAGTTTCGGTTTGTTTCGAGGGGGGAATGATCGACGGACACGTGAATCCCGCCCACTACATTTGATTGGGTAAAGCGCGGCCTGCTTCCTGATCTGAAGGCACGCCCACGCCCACACAGTGTGTACACGTTATGACGAACCTTCACGACAGATTCCAACGCAGAGCAGAATCTGTTCTTGAGAGATTAAACAAGAAGTGAATGGATCAGCAAATCTTCAAATCATCATATCTTGGGTTCTGAACATTTTTTTTTTCATGACGTCTTAGACGTCACTTGGCGCTCAGGGCGCTCAACAGATTGTTTCATACAAGAGCTCCAGCTGTCACTGGGCATTGCATCAGGTGATGCTCAGGAAGCACCATCCCCATCAGCTCCTCTCCTGGCTTCCAAAGACTGGAGCACACGAAAGCGTCTCTTTGTAGAGAGATGGCGGGTAGAAAGACCCCGGCTAGTGAACAGCGCAGCAGCAAAAGAAAATGTAGCCCCACACATCTGCCAACAGTGTGCCATTAATCCAGCTGCTGTTCGCTGTCATGACTGTCAACCACGCCCCTTCCTCTGTGCTGAATGTGACATCATCACGCACTCTAGATATGTGCTCCACAACAGAGATGCCATGACTGCCGGGTTCTTCCAGTCATTGCCTCCAACCACTTGCATTGTGGATAAGCAAACCATATTAAGCAAAGGGGAATACAGTATACTGTATGGTTCATTTGGGTTAGGATTATGTAGTTTATGGGTTTATGGGGATAATGGGGTCTAAAGTGTTCCAAATTGTAAAGGATGACTGTGTATAAGGTACAGACAAGTATATTGAACATATTGACACTGATACGCCTTTGAAGGCTTATAAGTCAGCAACAGAATGTGCTAAATACATGGGGTCAATCAGTTTTGGAAAGGTCTTGGCATTTCCTGCCATCCACAGAGCCTAGTCCCTCCACGTGCCAGAGCCTCTCCTCTCCCCCAGTCCCGGCACAGTAGTTCCGGATAAGCGGACTGAGTGGCCCTGTCTTTCCCTAAGAGGACTGACCGTGGGTAGCTACTGGGACGTAAGTCGGGGCTTGATCAACCCTGGCTGGGTCACCTGGGCGAGGGTGTATGTTGTTGCGAGACCCGAAACACCCGTCGACCCCAGGCTACAACACTGATGATACAGTACGTCCCAGGTGTATCCATGTGATGTTTTTCTTTATATCTTGAGAAAGTATATGCTGGTAATAATAATAATAGCGTGGTAATACATAGTAATATATAGGACCACAATGGTCTACCAAGAAGCATGAATAAGCTTTGATGTATATTTTGTCGTATGATGGCGTTGTGCGCCTAAAATAGACAATCTACAAGGTCACAACGGGTCGTGGTTGCTACTTGTTGTGAGCTTGTAGATTGGTTATGACGAAACATACATTAGGCATGTCTGATGGAGACAGCTCCTTCACACACTGTGCTGCATAGGCCAACGCTAGACATTAAGAGCTATTTCTATTGCTATTGTAGGCTGAATCATTAAGTAAAGGTTTGTATGGGTTTTCAATGCCCACTTTTTCCATTTTGCAATTGACATATTGTGTGTATGTACGTGCATCACCTTAATAATCTAATTGTATAAACCATACGTTCTCTTCTTGGATAACTCCGAATGAATGACTCATTAACTCATTCACTGCCTGTCTGCCTCTGACGTAATTGACGTAATTAACCAATACTGCCACTGACGTAAGAAACGTTTTTTTTTATTTACTATTTTTCATTTAATGTTTTTTTCAAATTTGACCCAAAGACCAAGGAGATATGATTTTTTGAAGATCTAGACTCCCATCCACTTCCTTGTTAACTGGAAGTGAATGAGTTAACACATTGGCTACCAGGTTGTACACTACAGAACTGCTGACAGATGCTGTTGATTGACTGTAGCCTACAGTACATAATCATCTTTCTAACTGTTCATACAATTGGAGCCTATAGATGACACTGTACACATGTCTGCCTCATATATAGGCCTATATCCAGTTATCATATGTACCTGCACCTGTACATATACAGTATGCTATCATTTGTTGACTAGACGTATGTTAATATTACTGGTGATAATTATACCCATATTGTACTCACTTCATTCATTACACTGTCAATCCGATGACAGATCAGACATCTTAGTCTACTGTAAAGTAGAGCCTGTCTTAGACCAAAACGTTGCTTTATTAAATTCTCTTGCACAAGGTAAACTGGTGTGCATGTATTGTAAATGTTGCCTACACACCCACTTTTAAACTTCTTAATCTAGGTGTCTGAAAGCTTTTTTTTACACACTACTGTAAAGTGAAAGGCTGCATACTGTAATACATGCATGTTGGGGTATGTATTGGCAAGTTCTGCAGGCACCAACCAGAAGGGAGTCACTCAAATGAGAGAACCTGTGAGATATAGCCTATTCTGTTACATGTCACCAAAAATAAAATAATTTAGGACCCACAATAATGTAGCTATTGAAATTAGGTAGCCTATGCATGGGCACAATAACTGCCTGTGGTTCTTAGTTGTTACTCTCAAACAAATAAAACCATAACATATACAGTATAATGAGACTTTACATGGAAAACTATTATAACCTCAGTTCATACAATTATAAATTGACTTCTTGGAAGAAACACTACATTCACAGTGCAAATGGTTTTTAATAAACAAAAGTGCAAAAACAGGTGCAAGAGAATAAGGTGCAAAATCAGTAGCAGCACAACAGCAGTCCGCATATGGTAACAAATAAACAATAAAACAAATAATAATCCCAGGTTGGCTGAAGGCTGCTCGGGCATGACTCATCAGTCATCACTCAGGGTAGTTCTCTGCCTGCTCTCAGGAGTTGCTCCAGATTTTGCCACTGTGAAGTATCAATAAATGATTAAGAGGAATTCATTTAGAGAACTCAATTACAAAACTTGTGTAATGGCTTGTCTATTGGTTTAAAACTGCATAGCTCTTCATAGAAACACTGGAAAGGTGTTCAATTCTAAGCACTCAGGGATAAGGATAGTGACTATCTCAGGCAGGCACCCACGTCACCTCTTTTCCACAATTTTGAGGATTACTCTGAGCAACATTAGGTCCCTAAATCCAGACAGAAAGTTTAGCATTAGCTTCCTCTGTGTAATACTACTATACCACAAAGATGAGGTGAACCCTTCCTAAATAGTAAGGATAATTTGATAGGAAGGAAAAACTGGTGCTTTCACCCATAAACCACTGACCCAGGTAGGGCAAAAAGTGTAATCAAATTTGAATAATATTAACAATTTCTTACCATTCACAACAAGGCTTCCATTTGACTGAGACTTGATGTTTCCCGGCCTAAACAGACACACAAACACAACAATGTTGCTGTGTTGGTTCAAGGCAATATGAAAAAATGAAATCCCTAGAGATTAGGGGTACAACAGTTAATAACACCAATTTATTGAATCAGTATATAAAGGGAATTTGAAACATTTTAGTTTCTCTCTGCTGATGTTTCCTCCTTCCTCCTCTCTCCTCCTAGATGTTCCACTGCTTCCTGAGTGTAAAGAGGAGGTTTCTCCTGAACTCCAGGAGAGGAGCCCCTGTCTGGTTCAGGTGAAACCAGAACCTCCCCACATTAAAGAGGAACAGGAGGAACAGGAGGAAAGTAGGCCTAGTCCCAGTCTCGTCCAGGTGAAACCAGAACCTCCCCACATTAAAGAGGAACAGGAGGAGAGTAGTCCCAGTCTGGTCCAGGTAAAACCAGAACCTCCCCACATTAAAGAGAAACAGGAGGAGAGTAGTCCCAGTCTGGTCCAGGTAAAACCAGAACCTCCCCACATTAAAGAGGAACAGGAGGAGGTGCTACTTCAAAGACCGGAGGATGCTGATGGGTCATCATTGACATTACATGGAGTTATCTATGGATCCGGATATGTTCTCCACGTGGAAAACGCTGGTAGGTCACTTTCTCATGCTTCTCTATCTCACAGTCTCTACATCTCAGAGATATTATACAGCATGATTGAGGTCTTAATTCATTGTAGCTGGGTTATCAAGTGGCCTGTCTAGCTTGAGTAAGTTAGTATAGTCTAAAGCTTAAGAACTATAACTTTTCAAAAGTCATTGCATATAATGTCACCTGTTATTTTATTTTTTAACAAACAACATACAACCCCCCCCACACAACACAGAGACACACAGAGAAACACACAGAGCATTCTATTCTGGAGCGGTATGGTTATTAGAATATTCAATGAAAGGTCTCCATGCCTCAAAAAAGCCTTCAGTGGTTCCTCTGAGAGAGAATTACTTTTTTTCTAAGCTTAAAGGGATAGTTCACCCCCAAAATGACTTTTTCTATCGATTAGTCGCCATCAAATTATTGGCTTAGGAATGCGACAAAAAATATCCATTAATTCATGTCTCCATGGGGTGACTAATCGATAGAAAAAAATATTTTTTTTCGGGTGAACTTTCCCTTTAAGAAGTCATCACATCATTAAAGGAGTAGTTCACCCAAAAAATTACTTGTTTTCTATCAATTATACACCCCATGAAGCCTTGAATTCATGGAGACTTTTTTGTTTTTATCGCATTCCTAAGCCAATAATTTGATGACCTGCGGTCTCTCCGGTAGGAGACACAAAGAGTCTCCTTTGTGTCTCCTACCGGATACATTGGCATGTTTATTGTTATCATCAAATTATTGGCTCAGGAGACTAAATCAAATAAATCTCCATGAATTCAAGGCTTCGTGGGGTGTGTAATTGATAGAAAATAAGTCATGTTTTGAGTGAACTACTCCTTTAAGGCAGATTGAGTGAGCGGGTGATTTTGGAGATGTCCAAGATAGTAATTTTCTTCTTCTAGCTAAGAGTGTTGCAAAAGCAATAATCTCTAACTTTTGATTCGTAATTGTAAAGGGTTTGATGGGTGTGCCAAATATAGCTAGCAAAGCACTATAACATTTAACGGTTAACTCTCATTTTATATTTTTCTCAGAGTTTCTGCACCTCCCTGTTTGCAAGGAGGAGGTTTCCCCCGAAGCTCAGGAGCATCACAACCAACTATTGATGACCAGCTCCCCTCTTGAGATCACACAGGTATGCCTGTCACAATTATTACATAATCGTCTGATCGCAATTATTTGAAGTAATCACAATTATTTTTTGCATAATCGTTTCCTTGTTGAACGATTTTCACAGAAATCACACATTTTCAAACATAAAAAAAGCAGAAACAGCTGATCTACAAGCTTGTAGATCAGCTATTTCTGCTTTTTAATATTTGAAAATGTGTGAGAATGTGTGAATTCTGTGAAAAAATATGACATGTATAAAAGTATTAAATATGATTAATTATATAATTTTTGATCAAGAAGCCTAAAAGGCTTCATATGTTCCAGTGTTCAATGCCAAACACACAGAAATGAAATTGTTAATCGCAATTATTTGAGTGACAATTAATGGTCAACTTAAATGTGTAATGGTGACAGCCCTACACACAGGAAACGGGTGGAGGACTGTGGAACATCACAACAACAACCAGCCAGTGATAACCAGCTCCTCTCTCCTCCGCGCTCTTCTGATTCCCATACCGAAGACAGCGATGTGGATCGGGTGGAGACCAGGAAGGGTCTGTCGGTTTTGAACACATCCACGAGGAGTTACACGGGGACGAAGACGTGGTTCAACTGTACATTTTGTCACGTATGCTTTGATAACATGTCTGCTCTAAAGCAACACATGAGGACTCATGCCGGGCAAAAATCCTTTAATTGTACAGATTGTGATAGAACCTTCAGGTCAAAAGCGGCTGTGAGGAGGCACATGCACTCTCATACATATTATAGGGGAGGTCGGTCAGTCTTAAGTTAAACACGCCGAAATCACACAAGAAACCTGCGGAAGGACAAACATCTCTAAGCGAAAAGCTGTTCAAGGACCTGATGTCGCCAAAATCCTTTTATTGCGCAGATTGCGATATAAGCTTCAGGTAAAAAAAAAAGCATGGGTCAGCACATGGACACTCATACAAACCCTAACCTGAAGCCTTACTACAATTATCTTTCAATTGACTAATAAATGTAGCTAAACATTTGAGACAAGTATTGATGCATTAGTACAAAGCATTCCCAAACTTTTCAGGCAGTGACCCCCCAAAATAATCATATTTGAACTGGGGACCTTCACCCTGAAGAAGCACTTGCAATTGTAGGAGTTGAGGCATTATATTTAGTTTGACTCGGTTCCACAGATAAATATTGTGAAAATAGCTTAACTACAAGCTATTTTCAAAAATGTTGCCTCTTGCTTACGTAATATTTAACAATTTGGCCAATGTTTGACCATTTGTTATAGTATAGTTTGTTGATTACTTTTGCCGATCACGGGTGGAATGTTATTGTTCCAGCGTACACACAGATGCCTCCGCCTCCTCAGAGAGACTTTTTGTTTTGTTTTTTGTACACAATGTGGCTTCCACAGCGTTTCAAAGATTGTCGAATTAAGTTAATTACGCTGGCAAGGGGATGAACAACGATGTTTAATATCTTGGCAGGAGATGTGTTAAAAAGGTCTTAAAAGTCCTTAAATTGTCACTTTAGAAATGTGCAGATACCCTGTATACACTTATAGTGTATGTTGGTTTGTTAACTGTTGAGTGAGAAAATAATGTTGCACATTGAGCTAATCGTCTGGGGACCCCCAAAAACTTTGGGGACCCCATGGGGTCCAGAACCCCAGTTTGGGAACCATTACATTAGTATACCCAAGTGTGAATTTAACCATGTAATATAACATATTGGTAGAAAATACGCGTCAACTTCAGTGATTGACAAAAAGCTAAAGTGAACACAAATGGAAGCTTTAGAAAAAGCAAGCAAATGTTGCTTGCTGCTGCGAATAGAATTGGAGCATTTTAAAGGTAAAGTGAGTTCCATGATTCTGTTTTTTTTTCTTTGAAAATGTAGAAAAACACCCCTGTTTTCTACATAAAATGTCAGTAGCCACTGTGTAATCACAGGAAACATTCAAATAAAATGCACACTTTTGTACAAGATGGCTGAAATGATTATGTCAGTTTGTCTACACACACATCAAGTGATTCAACCACACCATTTTCACAGTAACAGCAGGGTGAGGTTTCAGATGACAAGTTAAAATGTGTCTTTATGATATACGTATGTATCATGTAAAAAAAATACATGCACATTATATTGTCAGTGATATGTTGGTACCAGGGGTGCAATGCTCACTGGACGGCCTTGCACGCCGTGCCGGAACCTATTTGACCAGAAGCACACGCATAGATTTAGAACTACTTTAAATTCGCACCTCAACAAAGTTTTCAAAGGCTCCCGACTCACACCTAGCGAATTAACATAGGAATAAGCCTAGATGCATATCAATTGTCCATTGTGTGACTTGCAGTGTAGGCGTTAAGCGACGTGCGCGTCACGTCATTGAAATAGAGTGCAAGAACATACAAAATGAGCATTGCAGGCCTGGTTGGTACTGTAAGTAAATTGTTGTACTTGATACCATCTATGCATCATGCATACTGTGTGTGTGTGTGTGTGTGTGTGTGTGTGTGTGTGTGGTCTAAAGGAAACAGTTGCTGTGTGAATGTTACTTAACACAAGTGCAGTAACATTGTATATCTATTTTTTCCAATATTCAATTTTTATATATTTTGTTATTTTTATTAATTTAGAGTAGCCAATTACTTTTTTTTATCCCTTTTTCTCCCCAATTTAGTCGTTATGCCAATTGATTCCTCCCCACACACTTCTGTGTTGTCACTGCTGTCGTATCCTACTGACTCACCTGCCAGTGAGGATCCCAACACTCCCCGCTGACAGGTGAGGGGCCGCCCCCAGCCTGTAGGAGTACGTGCAATGACCAATATATCCTCCCTGCCCGGCTTCCCTCCCCCGAACACGGGGCAATTGTGTTTGTGTAGACGCTCGACAAAGCCGGATGCACCATGGTGGATTCGAACACACAATCTCTGTGGTGGTGGGCAGTGACTTTTACCGCTGCGCCACCCGAGTGCCCCAATATTGAATATTAACAGACATAATAATAGCAATGTAAATATTACAAGTTATGCAGCAAACAATACAATACAATACTGTATTAAATGAGGTCAAGTACTAAGAAGTCCATGATGGTCTTCATGGTGATGTTTGTTACAAATGTATGTATGTGTGATTTTACTTAATGATCAGCAAAGACATAAAGCAAAAGTGACAAGACTAATGCAGACATGTAGACATTTCTTAATGTATTAAGATTGATTCATTTCTTAATCATTCACACACACACACACACACACACACACACACACACACACACACACACACACACACACACACACACACACACACACACACACACACACACACACACACACACACACACACACACACACTGTACTGTACTGCATCAGTACAACACACTAGTACACACAACAACATCTATTCCATTCCAGTCCAGAAACAATACTTAAAGTACCAAAAGTAAAAGTGCTAAAATGCTTGAAAATAGCAGATCTACAAGATCACAACGCGTTGTGAGCTTGTAGATCGGCTATTTTTAAATAGCCTATGTATAACATAGGGCTAAAGTGGTTAAATGATATACATACCACAACATTCATTTGCTGCTCTGAGGGCAGTTTCTCAATGCTGGTCTCAGGGCAGCTTATAGCCTTCTACAGGTATTATGCAACAACATTAATTTGCTGATGTCAGGGCAGTTTCTCAATGCTGGTCTCAGGGCAGCTTAAATGATATACATACCACAATATTAATTTGCTGCTCTGAGGTCAGTTTCTCAATGCTGGTCTCAGGGCAGCTTATAACCTTCTACAGGTATATATATGCAACAATGTTAATTGTCTGCTCTCAGGGCAGTGTTTCAATGCTGGTCTCAGGGCAGCTTATAGCCTTCTACAGATATATATATGCAACAATGTTAATGTTCTGCTCTCAGGGCACTTTCTCAATGCTGGTCTCAGGGCAGCTTAAATGATATACATACAACAACAACAACATTACTTTGCTGCTCTGAGGGCAGTTTCTCAATAATGGTCTCAGGCCAGCTTATAGCCTCTTACAGGTATATATGTATGCAACAATGTTAATTTGCTGCTCTCAGGGCAGTTTCTCAATATTTGTCTCAGGGCAGCTTAAATGATATACATACAACAACATTAATTGGCTGCTCTCAGGGCAGTTCCTCAATGCTGGTCTCAGGGCAGCTTAAATGATATACATACAACAACATTAATTTGCTGCTCTGAGGGCAGTTTCTCAATGCTGGTCTCAGGGCAGCTTAAATTATATACATACCACAACTTTAATTTGCTGCTCTGAGGTCAGTTTCTCAATGATGGTCTCAGGCAGCTTAAAACCTTCTACAGGTGTATATATATGCAACAATGTTAATTTTCTGCTCTCAGGGCAGTGTTTCAATGCTGGTCTCAGGCAGCTTATAGCCTTCTACAAATATATAAACAAAGTTAATTTGCTGCTCTAAGGGCACTTTCTCAATGCTGGTCTCAGGGCAGCTTATAGCCTCTTACAGGTATATATGAATGCAACAATGTTAATTTGCTGCTCTCAGGGCAGTTTCTCAATGCTTGTCTCAGGGTAGCTTAAATGATATACATACAACAACATTAATTTGCTGCTCTGAGGGCAGTTTCTCAATGCTGGTCTCAGGGCAGCTTAAATTATGTACATACCACAACTTATAATGTGCTGCTCTGAGGGCAGCTTAAATGATATACATACAACAAAATTAATTTGCTGCTGTCAGGGCACTTTCTCGATGCTGGTCTCAGGGCAGATTAAATGATATACATACAACAACATTCATTTGCTGCTCTGAGGGCAGTTTCTCAATACTGGTCTCAGGGCAGCTTATAGCCTTCTACGGGTATATATGCAACAATATTAATTTGCTGCTCTCAGGGCACTTTTTCAATGCTGGTCTCAGGGCAGCTTAAATGATATACATACCACAACATTCATTTGCTGCTCTGAGGGCAGTTTCTCAATGCTGGTCTCAGGGCAGCTTATAGCCTTCTACAGGTATATATGCAACAACATTAATTTGCTGATGTCAGGGCAGTTTCTCAATGCTGGTCTCAGGGCAGCTTAAATTATATACATACCACAACATTCAGTTGCTGCTCTGAGGTCAGTTTCTCAATGCTGGTCTCAGGTAGCTTATAACCTTCTACAGGTATATATATGCAACAATGTTAATTTTCTGCTCTCAGGGCAGTGTTTCAATGCTGGTCTCAGGGCAGCTTATAGCCTCTTACAGGTATATATGTATGCAACAATGTTAATTTGCTGCTCTCTAGGCAGTTTCTCAATGCTTGTCTCAGGGCAGCTTAAATGATATACATACAACAACATTAATTTGCTGCTCACGGGGCAGTTCCTCAATGCTGGTCTCAGGGCAGCTTAAATGATATACATACAACAACAACAACATAATTTGCTGCTCTGAGGGCAGTTTCTCAATGCTGGTCTCAGGGCAGCTTATAGCCTCTTACAGGTATATATGTATGCAACAATGTTAATTTGCTTCTCTCAGGGCAGTTTCTCAATTAAATGATATACTTAATGTTACTTGTTAATGTTCCTCAATGCTTGTCTCAGGGCAACTTAAATGATATACATACCACAACATTAATTTGCTGCTCTGAGGGCAGTTTCTCAATGCTGGTCTCAGGTAGCTTATAACCTTCTACAGGTATATATATGCAACAATGTTAATTTTCTGCTCTCAGGGCAGTGTTTCAATGCTGGTCTCAGGGCAGCTTATAGCCTCTTACAGGTATATATGTATGCAACAATGTTAATTTGCTGCTCTCTGGGCAGTTTCTCAATGCTTGTCTCAGGGCAGCTTAAATGATATATATACAGTACAACAACATTAATTTGCTGCTCACGGGGCAGTTCCTCAATGCTGGTCTCAGGGCAGCTTAAATGATATACATACAACAACAACAACATCATTTGCTGCTCTGAGGGCAGTTTCTCAATGCTGGTCTCAGGGCAGCTTATAGCCTCTTACAGGTATATATGTATGCAACAATGTTAATTTGCTTCTCTCAGGGCAGTTTCTCAATTAAATGATATACTTAATGTTACTTGTTAATGTTCCTCAATGCTTGGTTCAGGGCAACTTAAATGATATACATACCACAACATTAATTTGCTGCTCTGAGGGCAGTTTCTCAATGCTGGTCTCAGGGCAGCTTATAGCCTTTTACAGGTGTATATATATGCAACCATGTTAATTTGCAGCTCATACAATAACAACAACAACAACATTAATTTGCTGATCTGAGGGCCACTTCACAAACGGGTGACGTGCACCGTTCCAATGACCAAAACTCCACTTCGGGATTTCGCAAAGACCCACCATTATAGGATATCAGTTGTGCCCGGAAAGGTGGCGGCTTGCACACATGGCTGTTGTTATGGCAACAGTTTGTGGTGTGAGTGAGGTAAGAGCAGAGCTCTGCTTAGCCTGTATAAAGTGTTAAGCTACTGCAACTACTGCGACTTCCACTTCATCCCGCTAAGACCGCTATATGTCCTGATGAAGAGTGCTGAGAGAAAGAGATAGAGAGCATACAAAGATAGAGAGAGTATAAAGACACATTTGCAAGTCCCTGCAGAACCTACAACTTCAGTCTTCATAGAAGCAGCTTTGACGATACACCGCCACTCCTGGAAGGAGCGAGTCCAAATATTTCCTTATTTAGTTCTCTTGTTCTAAGTGTACATCTGCCTCGACAACTATCTTTCAACGCGTGAAGAGGAGCGACGACCTCTACTGAAAAATGATGGCGGGACAGATCCCCTCAGCAGCCGATCAGCAAATCACCACCAGCTGTGTAATAACCAGCCATGAACATGGAAACACTGACAAACCAACATCTTACAGTCATCAACAGTTTACAAAGACGTTAACTCAACCAGGCGTAAAGACCCGTCAGAGGACTTACACAAGAAAGACATCTTTCATCTGTAAA
Organism: Gymnoscopelus braueri; assembly: GCF_963280865.1. NCBI lineage: Eukaryota > Metazoa > Chordata > Actinopteri > Myctophiformes > Myctophidae > Gymnoscopelus > Gymnoscopelus braueri. Next base: position 46,844,899 of record NC_137610.1, on the reverse strand, counting down.
CTGTGTGACAAGAGTTTCAGTCTGTTAAACCTGAAGATACACCAGCGTATTCACACTGGAGAAAAACCATACCTCTGTAAACAGTGCAACAAGAGTTTCAGTCAGACAGGTGACCTGAAGAAACACCTGCGTGTCCACACTGGAGAAAAACCTTTCCTATGTAAACAGTGCAACAAGAGTTTCAATGAGTTGGGTAAGCTGAAGAGACACCTGCATGTCCACACTGGAGAAAAACCTCACCACTGTCAACAGTGTGACATGAGCTTCAGTCAGGTATGTAACCTGAAGACACACCAGCGTGTTCACACCGGAGAAAAACCTCACCACTGTCAACAATGTGACAAGAGTTTCAATGAGTTGGGTAACCTGAGGAAACACCAGCATGTCCACACTGGAGAAAAACCATACCACTGTAAACAGTGTGACGCGAGTTTCAGTCAGTTAGCTCACCTGAAGACACACCTGCGTCTCCACACTGGAGAAAAACCTTTCCTATGTAAACAGTGCAACAAGAGTTTCAATGAGTTGGGTAACCTGAAGACACACCAGCGTATTCACACTGGAGAAAAACCATACCACTGCAAACAGTGCGACAAGACTTTCAGTAAATCATATCACCTGAAGACACACCTGCGTGTCCACACTGGAGAAAAACCATACCTCTGTAAACAGTGCAACAAGAGTTTCAATCAGACAGGTGACCTGAAGACACACCTGCGTGTCCACACTGGAGAAAAACCTTTCCTATGTAAACAGTGCAACAAGACTTTCACTAGATTAGGTAGCCTGGAGTCGCACCTGCGTCTCCACACTGGTGAAAAACCATACCACTGTAAACTGTGTAACAAGAGTTTCAATGAGTTGGGTAACCTGAGGAAACACCAGCATGTCCACACTGGAGAAACCCCCTTTCCACTTTAACCCATTAAGACCGGGAACGCATCAGTTTCATTTTAAGATTTCTTAGGCTATTAAAAAATAGCAGATATACAAGCTTGTAGATCTGCTATTTTTAAAAAAAATAGTGATTTTTTTATTTTTGCTTCTGCAAGACGGATTCTACAAATCTCTTCTAAATCCTAACAGTTTTTTTTAGAAAATGTATGTTTCTATATAGGCTAATCAGTGGTTCTCAAACTTTTTTTCATGTCAAGGACCCCCAAAATGATATCTATTTGGCCGCGGACCCCCCATCTCAAAGAAAAACCTTTCCGTTGTAAACTGTTTCAATTGGTTAGACCGGGAGACTACAACATTTTTCTTAGCTGAGAGTGAGACGAAGCAGGGAACCCCACTGCTTGTATCATGTTTTTAGAAAGCCTTCCATGCAACTTGATAAGAGCTTTCAAAGCTAGATCACTATAATGCAGCTTCTTGTCTTATCAATGTCCCTTGGAAGCATTCCATAAGGATTACAAAAATGTTTTGCCTGTTGGCAGGGCATTACACATTTTTGTGGCATAGCAGTAGAACAAATTGAATCCCTTGTTTGAGCCAAACATGGGTTAAACGTGATTTGTGGCGCTCCCTCTGGTGTTGTGATTGTGGACGTCATTGGCGTTTTTTTAAGTAGTTTGAAAGGTACATGGGTGACTTTGTGGTGTAGTGTATCTTGTAGACCAGGCCCATTGCAAGTTGCGGTACTCTACCCTGAGCCATCCCATCCTAGCAAAGTGAGCAGGGGTTAGATGAGTTGTAGATGTAAGGCCAAGCAGTAGCCTGACCAGTTTTTTTTTTGGGATGTCTGGAGCCTTGTTTTTAAGGCCTTTGTGGTGCTATGGTACCAAGAGGTGCATGCGTGGTCGAAGTGACCTTGGATGAGTGCTCCAGCTAGAGTCCTCAATGTATTCCTACTGACCAGAGAGGAGATCCTGTACATGTGTGGTTCTCTCAGCTTGGAACTGTGGCTGCTCTTGAGAAATTGCCATTTAGGATTAATAACCAGCTGTATATTATTAGATTTTGGATTTTTTTCATACTTTGATTGTCTTTGTATTATGTATGTTCACATCTTTCTGTTTGGTTTGCAAATGTAAAGTGTTCAAAAAGTTGAAATATGGAGATGACCATATGCTGGTTTGAATCCCACGCTCTGCCAACAAGTGTTAGTCGCTGGCTTGGATCATTGGCCAATCATTTTTTTTTGTGTCCCGTTGAATCCTGTGTGCATGCGTGTGTGTGTGTGTGTGTGTGTGTGTGTGTGTGTGTGTGTGTGTGTGTGTGTGTGTGTGTGTGTGTGTGTGTTTACACATGTTTTTTTCTTAGTTTATCATTTAAAATTGCAATTTAGGCATTTAGCTGACGCTACAGACAGTATAGACTATCAAAATTCCGCTTGGCGTTGTTTATCGCATTGGTCCAGAGATCATGTGTACCTATTTTTGTGAAATTTTGACAAAATATGTGGGAGGAGGTGCTAAAAGTGTGTTTTGAAGAAAATGAAAAATGGCGGAAAATCTATCCTGACGCAAATGGGCGTGGCCTTTATGGGGAGTTGCGTCGTGGCCCAAGGAATCTAGGGATTTTTTTTTTTTTTTTTCGACCAACGGTTCAAGAGTTATAGGCCAAAAGGTAAAGTGGGCTGTTATAGTGCCACCATGTGGCCGACTGGTGTAATTATTTTTTAAATTAATTTTGGACTAAATCATGAACCACCCCTCCAGGTCTTGTAACTGTAGCCCTTACGGTTTCTGAGAAAAAAATAATTGAATGGGAGTTTTTTTATTTTTCCATTAACGTGGATGGGGAAATTTAATGCACTAATAAATCAATATCAATTAAACTATGTAACCAATCTCTTAGCAAAATACAAGCGCACGATTCCTGATGAAGCCGGTCATTTTGACATATGGCAGGAAATTGGGGAAAAAAACTGTGGGAGGAGTAGCGTGCCAAAATAAAGAAGACGGAAGAATAATAAAGTGGGAAGAGTACTATAGTCTGGATGCCCTGTTAGGGCAACCACACTAACTAGTAAGTTTTCAAATAATTGTAGTGCAGTAAAAGTACAATATTTTCCTCTGAGATGTATGTGGAGTAGCCTATAAGTAAAAGTACTGAAAACTGGAAATACTCTAGTAAGGGCGGCTTCACACTGGGTCCGTTTGCATTCGAACCGTTCCCGAGTACGAATGGCCTCTACCAGCTGGCAGGCATTGACATTGGCCAAGATCCTAGCGCACCAGAGTACACTTGCATATATACCCCCGATCCTATAGGTGGCGGCATGCACATAATGGTTCGCCAGTGGACACAGACGTCATCAACTATGCGACAATGTTTGTGCTGGTCGCGCATAAATATGCTTTTAAATACGTTGAAAGCAAGGGGGCGGAGTTGCGGCTGGGGAGACAGTCAGCGCACTGAGCGCAGTGAGCGCACAGAAGTCAAGGCACAGAAGGCTGTGTTGTTGACGGACAACGGATGCACGCTTATGAGAAACAACACAAATAAAACCTGGTGAAACACTTGTGTGCATTAGCGCAAGATGAGGATAAAGGAAACGTTCAGTCTAAATGTCCAGTTTGCTAACCTTCACAACTACTACTACTTTTGTATTTGAAACTTTAAATTTCTCTACGTATTATAAACTTTCACAACAGCTTCAGTACAAAAATATATCATTTATGAAAAGGCAACTATAGTAGCCTATACAGTGAAGTCGGACTGAATGACTGAAACCTTGTATTGTGAATTGTACTTCCATGTACTGTTTCTCATGTCTTACTAAATAAAGTACATCAATCAATCAATCAAACGTCTTTTCTTTTTTTACTCTCTTGGTGTGGGGATTATCTGGCACATGTATGTATCTGTTATGAAAGAGAAAGTGTATCATGAGTGAAACGGCTATAGTCCTTGGGAAACCATAAACCTACGTAGGCCTATGAGTTACCATATTTACTTATTATTATTAATTACAAAGCCTTATAAGCTATATATTTCTGGGATGCATAGTAGCTGAAACTCCACAAGATATATATATATATATATATATATATATATATATATATATATATATATATATATATGTATATGTATATGTGTATATATATACATATAAGATCAAAATATGGTCGTAAACTGCTTTGTGAATAGGGGCCACTGCTCCTCCTGCTGAGTGCATTTCCGCTTCAACTACGTGGGAAAAACGCCATAAATTCAGGGAAGAAGCAGTTCAATGCCCCTTTGCCGTTACTTCACTGTCAGCCACTCAGCCTGCGGTCACAGCGGTCAGCTCCGCTCCAGTGTGTGTTGTGTTAAAATGGATTCAATAGCATTATTGTTTGTATTACTTTGGAGACTATGCCAAGAGCGATCCTATCGCCCACCTTCCTATATGACCAGCTATACCTTTGCAGTCCAGAGGCTGAGATCTGCGCATAATGCGCGGATCCGCAGATTCCACAACAGACAGGCGGCGTTGAGAAATGCGTTTGTGTCAACTGTACTCGCTGACTACTACTCGCGCTCGTCACCAAGGTGAGAAACATACGAGTTGTTGACCAGAACGTTTATTTTCATTTCCACAATGCTTTAGAAGAAGTGTGAAGTTATGTTATTTGTAATATCCCTTTAGATGTAACTTGGTGATATATTGTTGTGATAACCATCTGAATCATCAGCTACTGTACTTTCATTATTCTCAATTAAACTAGAAAACTACTTCTACACTATTCAAAATAATATAAATAAGTATACTACATGTACATATTGTCACACCCCAGACTGGGTGAGGGTAGTAAATAACCCTAGTACTTTCAAGTACTATCAGACATGTTCAACAAGGATGGCAAAGCACGCAGAAGGGCAAGTTTTAACAAGTTTTATTTCCCCCAAAGTGTCATGTGTACAAGTGAAAATGGCAAAAACAAAAGGAGACCAATCGTCTCCTTAGAGACTCGAAACCTCCTCAAAGCTCAACACCTTCTCCCAGCAGACAACAGACAGCAGACTGACAGGGAGTGAGGAGCTCACCCCTATGTAGCCCCATGGCTCCTCCCACCAGAGTGAACCAAACATTCAGGGTGATTTGATACGGTCACTTCTCCGTTCATGCTATCAACAGACATGAAACACATAATGCATAATTCAATTTCAACTTGTAGATCTCTGGTTTTTCCAAACTGGTAGATCTCTGCTTTTGCCTTCAATGCAATGTTCAGTGTCCTACTTTGACACAGGCAACACACTCCTGATCCCAAGGCCAAATGGTTTGGTCCAATTTGGTCCCAATGAGTGGCTGCAGGTGTGTCTCCTGACAAACCTATAAATCAACTTGAACCCCACCCTGACTCTTTTAGGATCCAGTAGAGCCACGGTGAGAGAGAGAATGATTTGTTTAAATAAAGAATAATAAACTCTGCTTTTTGGTGGTTTTCTGTTTGTCCATAACCCTACAAGTGTGCACCATTGATAGGCCATGTCCAAACAGTGACAGTGTGTGGTCACTCTGTCACACATATATTAAGTAGTTTCTATTCTTCTTCAGGACAATGTGGGTTGAAGAGAGGTCTGGGGCATGGTGGCAGCTTGTCCTTGCATCCTGGGGAGATCAGCAGTGGCGAGCAAATGTAAGGATGAGGAGGGCCACCTTCATGCAGCTGTGTGACTTTCTTCGCCCATATCTGGAGAGAGATGCAACCCAACTCAGAAGTCCAGTGTCAGTGGAAAAACGTGTGGCCATATGTCTCGTGAGACTGTCGACCAACACACTGTATAGACTAATCTCCCATTTATTTGGTGTTGGCATATCAACAGCCTGTGAAATCACCAATGAGGTCATAACGGTAATTGTGGACACGTTGCTCTCAAGATACATTTCAGTACCCTCCGAACAAGAGTTCCACACAATAATTGAAGGTTTCCGTGACCGTCATGGTTTCCCACAATGTGGAGGGGCTATTGATGGGACCCACCTTATAGTATCTCCACCAAACGCCCATGCAGACTACTATAATCGTAAGGGGTTTTATTCAGTCATACTCCAAGCTGTAGTCGACCATCGGCTCAGATTCTGGGACATAAATTTGGGATGGCCAGGTCGGGTGCATGACGCTAGGGTTTTTGGAAATTCCAGTGTTTATGACAGGAGTCAGAGTGGCACACTGTTCCCCAATGTCACAGAGAGGATTGCAGGTGTAGATGTGCCAGTGGTGATGCTGGGTGATGCTGCCTACCCACTCCTCCCCTGGTTGATGAAACCATTCCCCGAAACTGGAGCAACTCCTGCAGAGAGGAATTTCAATTACCGGCTCAGCAAGGCACGGAGCACTGTAGAGAGGGCATTTGGCCGTCTCAAAGGACGATGGCTCTGTCTCATGAAGAGATATGACAGTCATTTGCAAAACATCAATGCCACCATCACAGCCTGCTGTGTACTTCACAATTTCTGTGAAGTACACAATGAGGCTTATGACGAAGAGGAGTTGGACCTTAGTGCAGAGTCTGCGGACACTGAGGATGAATTCCATCGCCCTCAGGCGAACACAGAGGCCAACGCCACAAGGGATGCCCTGTGCCCTTCTTTTTCTCTATGAAGAAAAGTACAAGTACAGTTGACACAAACGCATTCCGCAACGCTGCCTGTCTGTTGTTTAATCTGTGCATCCGCGCATTACGCGCAGATCTCATCCTCTGGACTGCAAAGCCATAGCTGGTCATGTAGGAAGGTGTGCGATAGGATCGCGCTTGCCATAGTCTCCAAAGTAATACTAATAATAAGAGAAAGTTCACTTTTGGTTATTTAAAAAGAGTCTCCTTATTTTATGTATTAATTTATTAGCCCTACATGGGAGAAACGTTAACTTTAGAGCTTTTGGTTATAATTTAAAAAGACTGTAGAGCAGTTTGTGTGCAGACTCACCTTTTTATTTTTATTTATGATTTGTGGGTCCAGCACTGTGTGTAAAAAAGAACTGTGGGGACGTGCATCTCCTGCCTTTGTTCATATTTAAAATAAAAATTATATTTTCCAATGCAAGATCAGTGTGGTTATCTGCTCTATATTGTAATATCAAAAATAGCAGATCAACAAGCTCAATGTGTCGCATTGCGCCGCATTTTCAGCTTGTAGCTTGGCTATTTTTGCTACTTTTGTGTGATACAGTATGACAATAGGGCATGCATTTATGATGAAAAAGCATTAATAGTTGCAATATGGCGATACAGGGTTTCTTCCTAACAGCAAAGATAGTGTTTCGAGAGAACCTCTTGTGATTTCACACTAATAACATTTGATAAAAAACTTAGTATAGAGAAATACTGGTTAATGACCCTGTTTGATTGCAAACAACCAAGTCAGCCAAAACATCATGTCCTTCAATAAAAGAAAATAAACATTTGAACAAAACATTGTAACAAATCATAACAGCATGAACAAAATGTTCATGTGAAATCTGTAGATTATTTGCCATTTACATTTCTACTAAAACAATTTGGCACTTCAAATTTACTTTTCCCTCTGGTCTAATGAAGAAATTTCATGATTGCTGGACATTGCGTATCAAATTTGTCCTTCTCGTCAACTGACGAGAAGGACAAATTCGTATGGTTTGATAGGGTGGACAGTATACTTGGCCACAAACCATCAAGTGCGCCTGATTCTGGAGTCACAACAACAACAACCCATCTCACGTCCATTAACTCCATTAACACCATCGGCATCGTCAGCATCAGCATCTCCACCTCCACCTCCCGACTTCAATGTATCCAAGGAGAGCAGCACAGGACTGTTTAGTCCATCCGTGAGCCTGACAAGCGGTATGTAATAGTAGGCACACATTTGAAGTAAAATAAAAAGACAACATAAGGACATGGTATACAGTACCAGATTTTTAAATTTGTAAAAAAAAAAAGAAAACTCAAAGTAAACAACTCAAAATGGGAGGTGCTTCTGACTGAGGGAGCAGTACTTGGTGTGGCTGTACAGTCCCAGGCGTGAACGACAGTCTCGCTGGCAGTGAGGGCACTTGAATGTGATGCTGCTCTCGCCTGCTGATGCTGATGTCGGAGGAGATGTAGATTGTCTTTCAACCTGTGTATAAAAAGACTGAGCAGGTTGTGCAGGGAGAACAGTGGGAGTAGCATGATGGTAAGCAGCAGACTGGGTGTGAGGGGCATTGGGCAGCACAGGTTGTGCAGGGAGAACAGTGGGAGTAGCATGATGGTAAGCAGCAGACTGGGTGTGAGGGGCATTGGGCAGCAGCTCTGCATTTCTGAAGGTTGGTGGGGCAGTGTATTGCATGGAAGATCCTGGACCCTGGTATGAAGGAGGTTGTTGCTGTGAGGAGGTCTGCTGCTGGGAGGAAGGCATCCTGTCAAGCAGTCTGCCCATCATCTGCATGAACATTATGTTGGTCTCTTGCCGTTCCTCCCTCTGTGCCTGTAACCGGTGCTCCTCCATCTCCATCTGGGTCTTCATCCAGGCATCCAGAGTTTCTTTCTCCTGCTGCTGACGAAGCTGCTCTGCCTCCATGAATGTATTGTGTTGGCTGTTTTGCATCTCCATGAACTCACTCATCAGGCTGGACATACTGCTCTTGGCTTTCCTCTTCCTTCCTGTGCTACTGCTTGGTGTGGATATGTTACTGTGTGTGTGTGTGTCTCATCTGAAGTGCCTGTCAGCATAAAAGTATGAAAAAGCAAAAACATTACAGGCTTCAACTGCAATAGCATTTTTGATGGTATGAAGTACATGCACAAATTAACAAACTCTTGATCAAAATATTCTCACAGTAATAACAGGCAACCAGAAATTGTGTGTGGATCTTGGATGAATCTTCATAATCTCTTTCAGCCAGTGGTGTAAAGTACTAATGCATTTACTAAAGTATTGCAGTGTTTGTATTTATAGTTGTAATCCACTACAATTATTTGACAGCTTTAGTTTTAGATTTTAAATGTTTTCATTCAGATTTTAATTTTTCATACATTAGTATGTATTTATTTGGTATTTATTGAAATATATGAATTTAGTAATACTAAACATACATTAGCTGATCAATAATTATGCATTATTATAAGTTAATATACCCAGCAGCACATAAAGTAATTTAAATCATCCCCAGCTTTATCAGCTGCAACATTAACGTAATACATTAATGCATCACTAATGATTCTGCATAATGAGTACTTGTACGTTGGCTAATAGCCCTGAAACATAACTGTCATAGGATCTCATGCATGTGTGCGTTCGGATTTCAAATATAAAGTGCTTAACCCAAAGCCACGGATGTAACAAGTTAAAGCGCCCGGGTCTAAGTTCCCGTATCTTCCGTATTGTTCAATAAAAAGCATTTTAATCCGATCGGCGGCCATGTTTATAATGTAGTTATAATGTATAACAGTGCAATACACCTCCCAACCGATAGTCACATAGTTGAAAGCATAATGGAGGAAATTCTAAGCAAATGGCCACCGATCGGTTAAAAATGCTTTTTATTGAACAATACGGAAAATACGGGTACTTAGACCAGGGCGGTTTAACTTGTTACATCCGTGGCTTAGAAGTAAGCAATTTATATTTGAAATCTGAACGTTTATGTATATGTACGTGCACCATTTACCAAACCAGGAACAGGTGATGCTTGTGCCAGACAAGCATCATGTGAACCATGGCTAGTTGGTTAAGTACTTTTTGATGCCAATACATTTGTATTTTAACTCAAGTAAAATTAAGGATACGGACATCTGCTTATTGCAGTATTGCTAGTATTCAGACCGCACACACAAGTCCCTCACTTGTACTGAGAATATTTTAATGCTAATGTTAAATACTATTACATACCGCTTGTCAGGCTCACGGATGGACTAAGCAGTCCTGTGCTGCTCTCCTCGGATACATTGAAGTCGGGAGGTGGAGGTGGAGATGCTGATGCTGACGATGCCGATGGTGTTAATGGAGTTAATGGACGTGAGATGGGTTGTTGTTGTTGTGACTTCAGAACATCAGGCGCACTTGATGGTTTGTGGCCAAGTATATGTCCACCCTATCAAACCATACGAATTTGTCCTTCTCGTCAGTTGAGCTGCCAGATTTGCGCACCGCATCCTTCACTTTGTCAATCTAATTTGTTTTACCTTCACACAGCACTGTTCTATTGTTCTGTTGTACCCACGTGCCCTCAAATACTCACTAATTACTCCATATAGTTCTGAATTTTTGTGTGTATTGTCCAATTGTGCTTGTATGTCCTCGTTTGCCCAGATGTCCAGCAAGCATGACATTTCTTCATTAGACCAGAGGGATCCTTTCCCGGATCCGGCCATGGTTGAACCCCTGTGGATTGATCTGCGACGTGTTTTTGTTGGCTGTTTTTGTCGAGTTTATATACCGTATACGGGCGGCTACACCGCCCAAAAATACCTAAATATTTAACTTCTACTGTAGGCCTACTTGAGTAAAGTAGCCTAGTTGGTTACTTTACACCACTGGACACAATAGGCTTCATTGTGAATGTAAATGAAGGCCAGCTGTCACACACTGTCCATTTGACTGAACTGATCAGAAATAACTGCTGTTTGATACCAGTTTAATGTACAGGACTGTCCCTGTTGCTGCTAAACTCAAGTCAACATTCGTCAAATAAACAAGAACAGAACATTGAAAAGATGATTCTATGAGTTCTGTACTATTAAAATATATTAAATACGGCAAGTATTCGGACTTGATGATTGTGTGCAGTGCATTCAGACACAGTAAAGAACTCTATGAACATTCTTATCGTTAAGACATGACTTCATCTGATATGGTCTGTCATTTGTTCCAGAATATAAAGATAACTTTGAAACTCAAGTCATAATGGTGATGGATGGGAACCCCAACGCCCCTCAAGAACCCTGCCCTGGGGGTCCCCAGACCTTACTTTGAGAACCATTGCTATTGAGCAATGGTTCTCAACCCAACAGAACGTTTGGGGGGTCCCCAAACAGTAAAGTGACAATTTATGGACTTTTAAGAACATTTTTATACCTAAAGAAAACAACAAAAGAACAGAAAAAAAGACTATTACTGCATCAAAAGTAACCAACAAAATATACTATAAAAACTGGTCAAACATTGGCCAAATTGTCAAATGATATAAGAAAGAGGCAAACATTTAGAAAATCTATCTAAAAACTGTGACTTGGCCTTCATGTAATACCTCTTGTCAACCAGTAGGTGTCCTACTAGACCACAGATCTGAATAGCAGAGCAGGGAGATCAGTTGTGTCAATTAGATTGTATTTACATACTCTACCATACAGATTGGGCAACATATCAAACTTGTTCACAAAAGAATAAAGTTATGGATTTCAACTTTTAACGTGAACATAATGTGGTGGAAGTGGTGTAGAAAACCAGGGACCAAAAAAAGTGGAAAAAGTAGAAATACTCTGTTACAACTAAAATTCATTAGTTCAAAATTCTAAATTTACTAGAGTAAAAGTAAAAAAGTATTGGCATCAAAATGTACTTAAAGTACGAAAAGTAAAAGTACTCACTATGCAGAATGTCCCATTTCACAACTTTTCCCCAAAAAATCTTTTGAAAATCTACAAGCTCACAATCCGTTTCATGGCGACCCATTGTGAGCTTGTAGATCGGCTATGTTCAAATGACTGAAATGTACAGTATATAGGGCTGAGGTGGTTAATGTATGTTTTGCCTTAGCTGAGACAGAGATGAAGCGGAGACCCCCACCACATATTATATCAAATTGTGTTGCAGATTAGGCTTTTGCATATATTTCATAGATAGCTTCACTGGTTTGACAGCACTATCATCAGTGTATGCTACTATGCTGGATTCACGTTAATGTGTATTTTCAGACATTTAGAACCCTCAATACTTAGTAAACTTGACCTTAGACTCTGCACTTGGTCTGCTCTTTTTTCCTCCTACATCAAACCTTGTTGCTGAAAAGCAGCCGATCTACAAGCTCACAGCGTCTCGCAGCGCGAGGCGTTGTGAGCTTGTAGATCGGCTATTTTTTTCCACAGAATAGGGAAAGGGTAGGCTACTAGGGTTCAAGTGGTTAATGTAAAAATAACGATCCTATCACACAAAGATTTGGGGGCCCCCCAACTCTGAGGACCCCTGCATTATAGACACAGGCTTCATAAAAAGTGTTACAGAGATATCTTTGTGTGCAAGTGGAACGTTTGGCCTAAGGGTGGCGCTAGAGGAAAGGTCATTGGGTCATCACAATATGTAGGTTCATCCTTCCGGGAGCATGAAGAATCATAACAAATGACATGATAATTCTACCAGTAGTTTTACACATATCTGGTTTATTGTTAGTAGACAGACAGACAGGCAGACAAACAGACAGGCAGACAGACAGGCAGGCAGGCAGGCAGGCAGGCAGGCAGGCAGGCAGGCAGGCAGGCAGGCAGGCAGGCAGACAGACAGACAGACAGACAGACAGACAGACAGACAGACAGACAGACATTCTCAGAGCTCCACTACTAGCAGGGATTATAATAATCATAAATATACATGTATGTAGCACTTTGCAAAAACTGTTTAATTAATTCATGATTAATTAATTATACATTAACTTACACAATACCACTATAATAAATATGTGATCAGGAACAAATTGGAAAGCCAAGAGGAAACACAATAGAAATCACAATAACTATTAGAAAAAGTGAATATAAAAAGACTCAGTTCTCCACTGTGAGTTTCAATCTGCTTTTTATTAGAACAGATTTTTTTGTATTGTTTGAGCACATTAGGACTCCACACAGAAGTGTATTTTACTAAACAGTTCACACTGTCCCTAAACTGAGTCATGTTTGACTAAATGACACATTTCATTTTGAAACCTCTTATCTCCATACTTTAACATTTTGTGTTTTTTTTCATCATAATACAGTGTTACAAAAAAGTAGCAAAAGTAGCAGATCTACAAGCTCTAAACGTGGTGCAAAGCGTGGTTCGCACCACGTGGTTTTGGACATTATGAGGTTTCCCCGACAGGGACAATTTACAAAATGTCCCAAAACACTGGTTTACAAAGTGAGGCTGGAGTCACCAGGGGGCAACAGGCGACGATTTCCTTTTTTTCATTAATCTTAAAAAATAGCAAAAATAAGACCTGCAATTTGCCTTTTTACCATTTTGCTATTGCCATTCCTTGGCATAGAAAGGTTTGTGAACCCCTAACATAAGACTCCAAAACATGGAATACATGACATCAAGTTATTCACATCATACATTACATAGTGACCCAATTATCACTGAGGACGTGAGGAGCTTGAGTGTGTGTGTGTGTGTGTGTGTGTGTGTGTGTGTGTGTGTGTGTGTGTGTGTGTGTGTGTGTGTGTGTGTGTGTGTGTGTGTGTGTGTGTGTGTGTGTGTGTGTGTGTGTGTGTGTGTGCGCGCGCGCGTGCATGCGTGTGAGTTGTGTGTGTGTGCACACACGTGTTTGTGTTACTGCAAGTGTTATTATTACTACACTTGTGAGGGTGAAATGTCTAGAATAGTAGAATTTGTGAGATAGAGGGAAGGTTGTTTAATGTTCAAAAATTATGATTTTTAGTCATAGTCTTACAATTAGGAAAACATTCAGGTTGGGGTTAGGATTAGGATTATATATTTAGAGGTTAGGTTTAGGGGTTAGGATTAGGATTATACATTTAGAGGTTAGGTTTAGGAGTTAGGATGAGGTTAAGGTTAGGAGTTGGGGTTGGCTATTTACACTTAGCTGTGCACCAATGTCACACACCGAAAATAGCTGATCTACAAGCTCACAACACTGCGACGTGTTGGACAGTATAAGTAAATACTCAAGTATTAAAAAGTACAACTTACAAAGTTCATTTTCTTTTTAATATCAATGCATTGCTATATAGAAATTTAGAACAAACAAATCTGAAATGTAATAAAATAGTGAAAATAGCCGATCTGCAAGCTTACATGGCTTTTTCACTCTATTTGAAAAGGGGCTTAAGTGGTTAATTCATAATATATTTCTGTACGTTTGGGTCCCAAGAGACCCTTTCTAGAAATGTTGTGGAGTCATAAGTACAGTATTTAGATTTGAAATTTAAGTGAGTGGTAGTTAAAAAACAACCAAATACTGAAAATGAGGCATGTCAGCATGCATGCACAACAATGCCCACAAACATCTTGCGACCACATTGTCTCTGCACTCTCCGCACGGCCCGAAAATAGCCGATTGGCAAGCTCACAACGCGCCAGTGGTGGACGTGTGCTAAAGATTATTTTACTCAAGTAAAAGTACCAATACCAAAACATAAAAAGTACCCTGTTACATAAACATTTTACTTGAGGAAAAGTACAAAAGTATTGGCATCAAAATATACGTACTGTAAATTGCCAAAGTAAAAGTACTCACGTTGTGAGCTTGAAGTAATCAAATAATCAAAATCTGCACAGTATTTAAAACTAAAACTAAAGTTTTCAAATAATTGTAATGGAGTCAAAAGTACGATATGTGCCACTGAGATGTAATGGAGTAGAAGTGTAAAGTATTGAAAAGTGGAAATACTCAAAAGTACCTCATAATTGTACTCAAGTGCCTGAGTGAATGTAGGCTACTTTCCCAACAGTGACAACGCGTCACGTCTGCGACGTGCTGTGAGCTTGCAGATCGGCTATTTGTGGTGCGTGACACCGCTGTACGGCAAAGTATAATCCATGCATTAATAGAGAGAGGGGAAAAAGAGAGAGAGAGGGGATATTTCATTTTTTCAAAACATCTGGTGTGAATCCAGTAGTTTGGGAACGATACCATGTTAGGTGTAGCTACAGTATTCTGGTGGGGAGGGGTGGGGATTACCGAACAGGCCTGCTGGGCCTCAGCCCCCGGGGGCTGGCAAGAGCTCAGGGGGGGCCCCCTATAAGCCAGAGCCTTTGCGGGAATTGTCGTGGTTATTACATTTACATTTCTTGTCAAATGCCTGAGTCATTTATGTCAATAACACAGCCCCAAAAGTCCTACTGGAACGTTGTCACAAGAAACAAACCATCATGACACCATTTAAGTGAGTGTTTAAGTGTGTCTCAAGCCTGAGTTATGCTTCGTCATGCGACTGTGTCACAAGCACACAACACGCCGCATGCGTGACGTGTTGTGTGCTTGTAGATCTGATCTTTTCGGAGCGTGACACCTTCGTGTGACGGAGCATAAATGTACACATTGGTGCTTTTGCAGTTAATTGTGTTTATACATGCGCTACCGATCCTGTTGATGTAAAGGTACATTTAGTTATTATGTTATATAGGCTGTAAGTCAGTGTGTGTGTGTGTTTGTACACGTCTTACAAGCCCATGCCCAGGGGCCCATTGTTTCCCAAACACTGGGTAGGGATCCATGTTTGGGTCGCGGACCAATTTTTATTGGTCGCAAGTAAATACCCCCTTTTTTGTGGGGTTTTTAAATTATTATTCCAAAAGATTTTCAAACATTCCCCCAAAATACATTTTTTTTCCCATTTCCATTTTAATTTTAATTCCATTAAAAAAAGGTCGCTATTTTCACTCGTTTCGGTCCCAGGGAGACATCACTTTTGGGTCTGGAGCTATATAGTTTGGGAACCACTGGTCTAGGGGTGTCTGCTATCTTTGCTACTTTTGACAATTTCTTTGACATTGTTTTGAAAATGTATGTGTATATTCATCTGGTGTTTTCATCAGGATGGGGGACAATTGTTTTAGCACTTAGCACACATAGTGACTGCACCTTTCAGACGGAACATGATAAACATCTATGTACTGTAAGCACTCAAAACAAGCGTTATTATTTTAACTGTGGCCAAAGCGATTTGGCAGTGAATGTTGATTCAATTGTCATTGTCTCATAATCTGCCTATGAGCGTGTGGTGTGTGTGTGCTGTTGGTGACATGTTTTGAAAAGTGACTAAAGTTTGTGCGTCGTCCCCTATCTCGGCAGGATGTGGCATAAATGTCTCATTTTGTTTTAAAGAGGTACAACATTCTGGTTTAACCACTTATAGCAACAATAGCACAATGTCAAAACCCATCATGAGCTTGTAGATCTGATATTTTCCCCGTTTCATTGTCTTTCCCAATTGTTTTTTTCAATTATTATTCTAAATTATATTCTAAAGAATTTCTACTATAATGAGATGCCCAAGATAGGGATGCCAGGTTGAAAGTAGTTAAAGCTACCTTCTGTTCCATTGATGCTAGTGACTGACCTATATGACGACCATGCAGACAGACCTTGATCATTTTGCTCTCATGTTTTTTGTTACTTTGGCTTGTTTTTCTTGACCACAATGTTAAAATGTAATTTAGATAACATGTTATTTAAACAGATGCTCGGTTCATTGTTTACCTGGTATCCTATAGGTTCAATGTATAGATTATTATTTTGATAGTATATTGTTTAGACTGATGTTAGGTTCCTGGCTTACCTGTGATCCTAGTTTATTGAGGCACTACACTGTTTCTCTGCATTTGATATTATACGTTTACCTTGCTTATTGTAAGTCGCTCTGGATAAGTCTGATAAACGACACAATTGTAAATGGTAAGATTGAAGGGACTGTTTATAGGGTTCAGTACGTCGCTTATATTACAATTTAGGATTTATTTGACTATCGCAGTAAATGGCATGAATTTTAGTCAACAAATGGCAGGGCAAATGATCAAGTGAAAAGAGTGTAAAGAAAACAATTAAATGTACAAAGTAGGATACCAGATAAACCAATCAAACCTTACATCTTTCTAAACAACCTGCTATCTAAATCAGTGCTTTCCAAAGTGGGGTCCCGGGACCCCCAGGGGTCCATGGGGTTCCAAGGGCTCCCCAGCTAAATGGTTGCTAGTTAGGCGTAAGGGTCTCAAAATAGACCCTTACGGTATATTCTAATAGTAGTAATAGTATATAGGCGGCTGCAGTTATGATTTGACCCAAAAATGATTGCAACAAAAGGTTTCTCAATGGTTTATTGTAGTATCAGGTGTACTTAATAACATATCAAAAGTTTACCAAAATCGGACCACTAGAAAGGTCCGATTTTCAAAATGGCCGCCGCCAGATCCTTAAAATACCATTACTCCTTCATTATTCATCCTAGACAAGTAATTTTGGTGCCTAACCCCATGTGTTGGTGATCTTGGATCTAATTAGGATAATATAAATTATAGTCAAGTGATTACAAGTATGCAATTGGTTATAAGCATGGTTATAAGCATTATTTAACAATGTAATTGGACATTTCTCCCTTTTCTACGTGCCATAATGCCCAGGATTGGTGAATTCATCACCTATACATGTAATTCACATTCTGTTGAAGCTTTCAGGAGATTTCTTTTGATACCAATAAGAAATAAAAGCATGGCTGTACGTGACAGACTGGGAATGTTACACACATCTTGGAAGAAATTCCTTACCGAGAAGTTTCTTCACTATTTTGTTTGTAAAGGTGTCTGCCAAAAAATAAAATAATAATCCTAGTCCCATAGGGCAATGGTTCCCAAACTGGGGGTCAGGACTCAACAGTAAACAAACCAACATACAGTATAAGTGTATACAGGGTATCTGCACATTTCTAAAGTGACAACTTAATGACTCTTAAGACCTTTTAAATAGCAAATTGGCCAAATTCTCAAATATTACAGTGGAGCGAAATGGCCCCTTATGGGCCTGGAGATGATGTGCAAGTCAGCACAGAGCTATCACAACATGTATATAGTGTCTGCTGTCTTGGGTGTCTAGGCAGGGGTGGTGGAGGAGTTTGGCGCGGATAGGGTTCAGATTTTCTTGTCACAGACATCTTATTCCTGAGATTGTAGTAGTTGTGTGGAGTTTTAGTGCAAAATTCATGTCTTTTATTTTGTGATTGGTACTGCTGGCAATAACCTTGAACTTTGATCTTTTTTTCTGGATAATTTTAACATCAAGAAGGCATAGGAGACAGCCCATGACGCCCTGGGCTCTAGTCTCCCATAGAATCCCAATCTAACCAACCTCCACGCTGTGTCCCTGCTGCTATCCAACAAACAAGCATTGCTTTCTGTATACACATAATGGTCGGACAACATTTTTTGTTCTGGAGAGGGGAAAGGGCGCTCTGAGCCATAATGATAAGTCACTGGGGGCCCCTGGGAATATTAATGCTCAGCCACCAACCAGACACCAACTCTCCTGTGAGCCAGTCCGACATAGGGACACCCCTGTCTTTCTGACACACAGTCATGCACCACGTGGAGGTCTTACAACCACCACTATGGGGGGTCCCTCCTCACTAACTATGGCCACTCACAAGTGCCCATCTTGGGCATAGGAGCCAGCATGGAGGTCCACTTGGGACCAGTGGGACTATCCAGTGAGCCAGGCGACATAGGGACACTCCTCTCAGCCTAACGCATAAGCTTAATTTCTGCCTCCTCCTCACTCGTCCTCCAGCGTGACTTAGAAATTGTTTGCATCCCAAATGCTACTTTGCTTTTGGAGTTGCTGAGAACGAGGTGAGCGCAGGCTCCCTAAGCCACTTGGAGTGAAATATGGCAAGATACAAGTATATCTTTCATGTATCGTTTGCGGAACTGTCTTCGTTGAAATACGTGGCGTATAATTTCTCCTCCTCTACATGACAACCCTCCGAGCTCCGGAATAGTCCAGCAATCCAACTGTGTGACACGTCATAATTGCTGTCACTTCAAAATGACCCTCCTCGCCTCCTCGCCTCCTCACCTCCTCGCTCGGAGGCAGGGCTAAGGCGGGAGTGGAGGACTTGATGATGGACACTTGAATATTGGAATTTGGCTATCGCGATGTACAACGTGGAGGTCTTAGAACTACCACCACAGGGGCCGACAAGCCCCATTCTCTTTAACTGCCTATGAGCACTCGTCCTGAGCTTCCAAGTGCCCCACTATAGCTTTAATGGGACATGTCTGAGCCAACTCTTGGAGGTTTTGCACCTCGGACATGGGGGAGAGGAGAAGCTCAGGGTCTCCTTGGCTCCTATAACTTTGCTCTTCTGTCCTCCAAGTGCCCAGGGAGCAATCCAGAGACCCCCACTCCCCATACTCCCCTCTACCCACCTGAGGGGAACACTAGGCCCACTAAACAATACACCAGACCCCCTTTTACCTCCTCACACAAGAGACATGGGTTTTGACAGCTCTGCACTAACCTCCGTAGCCACCCCCATCCCTCTTTACTCATTCACACTGATTGCCTTCGTAATGTGTTAAAAAGTCATTCAAAAATCTTTTTAATGTTTTTCAAAAATCTTTTTAATGTTTTTCAAAATCTTGTGTCTACAAGATGACACTTTGATTCACATTTGATCCACAGAGCTATCCAAAACTTTTCAATATTGCATGCGATATTATATCAACTGACAATATTCTCTTTCTCTGCCACCTTCTGAATGACTGAAAATTGTGACTTGTATTTTGAGGATATCTTGAAGCCTTGTTCCAGTAACATTACATAATTAGTTTAGTTAACTTGGAACGGGTGACCATTTCAGAGGGTTTAATAGTGTCACAAACAAAATATTGGATTTTGCTAATTATCTAATTGTGTCTCTGCACTTTGGACACGTCCAGTGGATTTCTAGGCTCCCAAAACATAGGGTAAGACACAAGAAGTACTTGTTTAGGATAAATAATTAAGGAGTTAGGTTATTTTAAAGATGTTTTGGCCATCTTGGACGCCATCTTGAAAACAACACCTTTCCAGTGCTCAAACTTTGGTAAACTTTTAGTATGTTATTAAGGACACCTAATACTGCAAGAAACAGCTGAAAAACGTTTTGTTGCAATTTGTTTTGGATGAGGTGCTTTTTTTTTTTCCATAACTGCAGCCGCCTAATAAAAGTATAATATTTTAGTAAAAAAAAAGTATTTAAAAATGTGTAAATGTGTCTCTTGAAAATAGCAGATCTACAAGCTCACAATATGTCATACGGTGTGTTGTATACAAACAAATACATAGAAACATTATTTCTGCGGACTTAAAATCATCGTTTTATTTGATGGCCTTCCTGCCCTGGCATTTGTCTTGTGTGCCCTCAAAAATAACATCACCCAAAGGTCAAGTGGCCTTTCCCCTAAAATGATGAAATGTCAGGTCTGAATACTCATCTACTGTCAGACCTGCTCTGTACAGAGTCGGTCAGTATAACATGTTGCCCTGTCCTGCCCCCTAGTGGATGAAATGGTTGAACCCCCATGTAGACATTCTCTGATTGCACATACTGTAACTTCTATACATAATACTGGCAATAGATTGCACATAATGTTGATATACTGTTTATTCTCTGCACATAATATACCTTTTATAAGCACATATTGCCTGGTGATAGATTGTACTATTACCTGTTCCTATTACTATTTATAGGCTATTCATTTTTATGTAGGCCTACAGTACATCTAACTATTATACACACCTATACATATTGATCATTGTTACCGTTGATATCCGGTACATGTTAATTTAGTCAACTAAAGCTTTTCACTGACAAAAACTCAATACAAACGTCATTAAGCTATGCTGACTAAAACTATGAATACATATATTTAGAATGTTGTCAATAAATGTAAACTAGACTAAAATGTTAGTGAGGGACTGGTGGAGAAGAGATCCAGTACAACTAAGACGAGTCATTTTATTCTTGGTTGCGTGTGGGTGCAATGCTCCGGAAATAGCCGATCTACAAGCTCACAACGCGTCGCAGACTTGTTGTGAGCTTGTAGATCGGCTATTTTCGATGGTCGATCAACAAATCAAGCATTATGCCTCAAGGCCTGCCAAAATACATTCTAGTCGAATCAGCTGTAGATTTAGTCGACTTAAATCTTATGAAATTATGAAAGTCAACTAAAACTAGACTAAAACTGAAACATTTCAGATGACTAAAATATGACTAAAACTAAAAGTAATGTTATTCAAAACACACTAAAACTACATACAAATTTTCTGTCAAAATTAACACTGATGTTAACTATTACATGTAGGAATTAGTTGATAATAACTTAAAAGCAACTGTTAATACATTATAAATTAATTACATAATAAAATAAATATGTGATCAGCAACAAATTGGAAAGCCAATAGAATTCACAAGAACAATAAGGAAACGTGAAACAGAGAAAGAGTCAGTTCTCCACTGTGAGCTTCAATCTTCTCTTTATTAAAACAGATCGTTTGAGCACATTACTCCAAACAGAAGTCTTTACAGTTCACACTGTCCCTAAACTGAATCATGTTTGACAAAATGACTTACATTTACAAACAGACACATTATATTTACTAAATGATACATTACATTTACAAAATGTCCTAAGACACTGGTTTACAATAGTGAAAATAGTGATCAGCAATCTATTTTTGTCTTTTTTTCCCTCCTTTTTTTAAACTGTGTTTTACCATTTTTCTATTGCTATTCCTTCACATGGAAATGTTTGTGAACCCCTAACATAAGACCCCAAAACATCAAATACATTACATAGAGTAATTTCTATCCATCATTATACTGTATGACCTGTGTGGGTGTGTGTGCGTGCGTGCTCGTGCATGCGTGTGTGTTTGTATGTGTATGTACATGTGTGTGGTGCGGTGTGTGCGAGCGTACGTGCGTGTGCGGATGCGTGTATGTGTATTACTACTGTTTTGAAGGAAAAATGTCTAGTAGGCCTATAATGAGATTTGAGAGATAGACATTGTGAGGGGAAAAAAGGTTGTTTTATGGTTAAAAATAAATATTTTGAAATGTCTTACAATTAGGAAAACATTCACGTTGGGGTTAGTATTAGGATTAGACATTTAGAGGTTAGGTTTAGGAGTTGGGGTTGGCAATGTACACTTAACTGTACACCAATGTCACACACCAAAAATAGCCGATCTACAAGCTCACAACGTGTCACACTGATCTGCAATGGTGGACAGCATATACTCAAGTAAGTACTCAAGTATTAAAAAGTACAAATTACTAAGTACATCTTCTTTCTCTACCTGGCAACACCAAGTTGCCAGGTTCTGGAGAGAAACAAGCAACCAGTGTTAAATTGTTCGGCAGTAGCGCTAGCCTCTCAGGAACTTTCAGCGCATGTTTGACTATCATGAGACTCTACAATGAGTAGTAGTAGAGAAAAAAATAACTTTGCATCGGTTATAATAGACGAACTTCCCTAAGCCACGCGCTCCCATTATGACAACGGAGGGGGTTGAAAAAATGACGACAGGGGAATCTCTGGAAAAAAAACAATGCCACTTTTTACGTCGGTAGGTGAGTAACGACACATCAAAGATAACACTTAAAATGTCCGGAATTCTCCTTTAAAGGGGCGGCCATAGCTGAGTGGTTAGTGAGCCCGCCCAGGGAGCCAGAGGCCCTGGTTGCCCTAGGTACGATTCCAGGCCACGCCAGCATATGTGTCGATGAAATTAAATTTGTCCCTGAGCAAGACTCTTAACCCCTAATTGCTCACAGGCCCTCATTGGAAACAAGCCCGCAAGGACTTTCATGAACGTCCTGTTAAAAGGAATTATCCTAATTATCCCAACCATCTTAAAATGTTGATGTCCTCACAAGTATAGTAATACAAGTTAGACATGTATCTGAAATGATGCAGTGACACACGTGCACACACACACACACACACTTTATGTGTATGTGTGCAAATGCATAAGTGCGTGTGTGTGGTCCTGTTTAGCTAATTCACTCCGTATCATTTCAGCAGCTGTGTGTGTGTGTGTGTGTGTGTGTGTGTGTGTGTGTGTGCGTGTGTGCGTGTGTGTGTGTGTGTGTGCGTGTGTGCGTGCGTGCGTGCGTGCGTGCGTGCGTGTGTGCGTGCGTGCGTGTGTGTACAGTGTTCATTGTGTATCATGTACCTATACTGTACCTCCTACATCTGACACACACACTGAGGAGTCACGCCTAACCCTCCTCCACTCTCTGACACAGAGACACTGAGGAGTCAGGCCAAACCCCAAACCCAGCATAGAGGGGTTCAGAGAATGTGGACTGGACGGTGTGCAGGTGTGTCAGTGACAGTGTGTCAGAGGACATTCTGTAGAAGGACAGAGTGCCAGCAGGCCAGTCCACATACACTCCTACTCTGTTGGAGCCAGAGGGACGGACAGGGAGGTCAGTGGGCTTATTATTGTGCCACACAGTGTACCTGTTATCATCACCATTACATCTCAGACTCCAGGACTTGTCACTGGATGCAAAGTCACTGTCATCACCCTGTCTGTTGATTCCTCTGTATGTCACTGCTATCTCAAACCATCTACTCCACTCTACCTCCCAGTAACAACGTCCAATCAGACTCTCTCTACACATCACCTGTGCATAGGTTTTAAATCTGTCTGGGTGATCAGGATACTTCTGATGCTCTTCCACATGTGTCACCTTCCTGTTGTTCTCAGACAGAGAGAGGCGTCTGCTTGCTGTGTTTGGATCCAGTGTGAGTTCACACACATCTGATGAGAGAACAAGATACAATACAACACCAGTTTACAAACACATACAACTTAATAATAAATATATTTTGCTGAGGGGAGTTTTTCTGTTCCCAGGCTAGAATTTCAAGAAAACACACACACACACACACACACACACACACACACACACACACACACACACACACACACACACACACACACACACACACACACACACACACACACACACACAGACACACACAGACACACTCAGACACACACACACACACACACACACACACACACACACACACACACACACACACACACACACACACACACACACACACACGCACACATGTATCTGAAATGATGCAGTGACACTGTACAGAAACACACGCACACGCACACGCACACCACACACACACGCACACGCACACGCACACGCACACACACACAAACACCTGCTGAAATGATAAAGAGTGAACACACTGCGCACACACGCACGCACACACTTACA
This sequence comes from Gymnoscopelus braueri, assembly GCF_963280865.1. NCBI lineage: Eukaryota > Metazoa > Chordata > Actinopteri > Myctophiformes > Myctophidae > Gymnoscopelus > Gymnoscopelus braueri. Next base: position 46,820,995 of record NC_137610.1, on the reverse strand, counting down.
CAATACGCACACACCTTCTGAAATCATAAAGGATCACACGCAAACGCACAAACACGTATGTACACACATGCATGTATGCATGCACACACTGTGTTGATTCCTGTGTGTGTGTGTGTGTGTGTGTGTGTGTGTGTGTGTGTGTGTGTTATTTATTTATTTATTCATTAATATATATATTTATATTAATTTATTGTATAGTACAGTAGAGAGACAGGAAACAGCCAGAGAGTAGAGGAGTGACATGCAGCAAAGCAGCCACCAGGCTCGGGAATCAAACCGGAGACTCACTGTCAGACATCAGAGCCAGTGGTGGACACAAGTATATACTCAAGTAATACTCAAGAACTCAAAATAACAAATTACCAAGTTCAAGTCTTGTTTTCATATCGATGCATTGCTGTATTGAATTCTTAAAATAGTGAAAATAGCAGATCTACAATTAAGCTCACAATGCGTGAGCGTGTTGTGAGCTTGTAGATCGGCTATTTTCACTCTATTGAAATAGGGTTTACAGTAAGAGTCAAAAGTAGCCTACAACATTTATATTTGAAATGTAACGGAGTGAAAGTCATCAGCTTGCAAAAAACTAGTTGAGTCCTCACATGTTTTACTTAGTAAAAGTATAAATACCGCAATGTAGAAATACTTTGTTACAATATAAAGTATTGGCATCAAAATACTTAAAGCACCAAAAGTAAAAGTACAAGGGTTCAAATGTATAAAGTGCATACAAACATCCTTGATGCGACGCGGTGTGAGCTTGTAGATCGGCTATTTTCAAATAGCCAAAGTGGTTAAAGTAGGTTTTGTAATAATAATCAAAATCTACAAAGTAACTAAGGTAATTGTAGTGGAGTAAAAATACAATATTTGCCTCTGAGATGTAGTGGAGTAGAACTGTGGTTCTCAACCTGTGGGTTGGGACCCCCAGGGGGGATTGTGGGGATAATCGTTTTCTCACTCAACAGTAAACAAACAAACAAACAAACATGCAGTATAACTGTATACAGGGTATCTGCACATTTATAAAGTGACAGTTTAAAAATAGCAGATCTAAGCTTGTAGCGCGGCACTCAGTGCCGTGCTACGAGCTTGTATACAGTATCTGATATTTTTGAATAGCCAAAGAAATCTCAAAATGACACAAATTCTTTCCCTGGTCTAAATGGGTTAAGGACTTTTAATACCTCTAAAATGGGAGGAAAAAAAAAAAAGACCATTAAGCTACTGCGTGAAAAGTAACGAACAAACTATACTATAAAAAAAACTCCACAACGTTACAAGTTCAGAACGCCTCACGTCGTTGTGAGCTTTTAGATCCGCTATTTTCACAATATTTATCTGTGGATCAACTCCTACAACTCCAAGACAAGTGCTTGTCAGGGTGGGGGGTCCAGAATATGATTATTTTGGGGGGTCGCGTCCTTAAAATGTAGAGAACCACTGGAGTAGAAGTAAAAGTATTGAAAATTGGAAATACTCCAGTAAAGTAAACATACCTCAGATATGTACTCAAGCACAGTACTCATGTAAATGTACATAGTTAGGGACACAAGTTGTGAGCTTGTAGGTCCATGTTTCAATGCTTTATCATTCTACTCCACTAAATCAAGTATTGTACTTTTTACTCCACAACAATTATTTGGAAACTTTATTTGCAATTGACTTTGTAGATTTACATTATTAATACAAAACATAGATTAACTATTTAAGCCCTATTCTATACTTTGTATAATCAAACATAGTTGATCTAAAAGGTCACAATGTGTCATGACAGAATGCGTTGTAGATCGGCCTGAGAGATTTGCCAGTTTTGCTAAAAAGTTGTAGAAAATTAACACCCTTACTAATTATAACCCTAAGCACTAACGTTAGGGTCAGGGTTAGGTATAGGGGTAAACTGCTTGATTAGCATTAGCTCATTTCACATCTGACAGTCCATGCAGGGATATTTGTTGATTTATATCCTAAATATTGTAGACTATAATGTATTGTTAAGTCAAAACGCAGGAATTGGAGCTTTGACTTGGTGCCTGGAGCTTCATTGCAAATCCTCTTCCGTATATGGTCAAAAAACTACAACTACTCAAACAGCACTACAGTGCAGTAGCAAAATGGCTGCTCGTTAACAGATTAGGAGGACCTGAAAAAGAACAGAGGTGCTCACTCAAACAAACAAACCAACTCCAGGGAGAAGGAGACTCCAGAGAGGAGAAAAGAAACTTCAAGTTTCCAACCAAGAGTTAAGCCCAAAGACGCCAATGGTCGGTGAAATGGTTTTATTTAATGGTGCTTTGAAATGCTGTTTAATGTTTGCAATGCTGCTTAAATGTGTTCATGTGTACTGCTAAAGTTTAAGTTAAGGAACACATTGCAGCATCGGTCAAATAACTCATTACATTGCAACATTGATTTATTTTCGTGTTTGAAAAGTTAAAAGTGTGACATACAAAATAATAATACAAAAATACATAAAAAGGCTAAAATCCTGTTTATGATTTAAAATGTAGACAATTCATGCAATTACCATGTTGTGGTTTAATTTATTTAAAACTACTAAAATGTAGAATTCATGAATTTGCCATGTTAAAAAACGTTTAAAATGCCAAGGGAAAAAGAGCCGCTCTACAAGCTTGTGGATCAGCTATTTTTCTGAAGATGTGTCTTTATTGTTATTTATATAATTGTTTAAAGACTCTTATTGTTTGGTCTAAGGGCTTTAATTGTTTGGAACATTTATTGTTTTAGAACATTTCATTGTTTGGAACATTTATTGTTTTTAGACATTTATTGGTTTGGAACGTTTATTGTTTTGGAACATTTATTGTTTTGAAACATTTATTGATTTACAACTTTAGTTGTTTGAAACTTTAATTGTTTAAAACTTTAATTATTTAAAACTTTAGTTGTTTAAAACTTTGTTTTAAAACTTTATTGGTTTGAAACTTTATTGTTTGAAAACACGAAGTTGTTTAAAAATGAGTATTTTAAAGAAATGCTATGATTTGTTGTAAAATGGCAATGTTGCTAATCTTTATTTTTCTCTGTGTTAAAGGTTTACAACCTAATTCAGCTAATTAACTACTAACTGACCAGACCAATCAACAAAAGAAGCCAACCAATGTGAAAAACAGAGTTGGAAAAATAAAAAGTTGATTTGAGTTTGGAGACTATATGTGTTGATTATATCCTAACTATTGTAGACTATATGTGTGTTGATTATGTGTGTTGATTATATCCTAACTATTGTAGACTATATGTGTTGATTATATCCTAACTATTGTAGTAGACTATATTTGTTGATCTATATCCTAACTATTGTAGACTGTATGTGTTGATTATATCCTAACTATTGTAGTAGACTATATTTGTTGATTTATATCCTAACTATTGTAGACTATATTTGAATCTATCCATGCATAATGTGAACTTGAGATGCTATGTTAATTGAATGTACACATTCAATGTGTTTAACTGGATTTCTTGGATCATCATAACTCCATATCCCCATATAGGCCACACATTTCTGCCTGACCTTTCACCTGACTACATCTTACACCATTTCACTTTCCACCATTTCATTTTCTTCAGAACACACTTTTTGCTACTACTCCTACAGGTTTTGTCCAAAACTCAACAAAACATCACAACACATTATCGCTGGAGCATGTGATAAACCAGAAGCATATACACGTTTGATATTACACAACAATAGGCTACAATTGGCTTCCAAGTTTACGGTAAAGGCCTATTTTACATTAATGCATCATCTGATCAACTTCAAATGTGAATCACATATTGAGGGGCCTCTACACAGCACTTAGACCCATAGAGGGCGCCATACATGTGACAAATAACTGTATTGCAGAACCCCCTTCTACAGTCTACTAAATGAGGTACAATGAGTGTCAAAAAGTGTTTTGATATTCCACTTTGTTTGCCTGTAACTGGCTTCTAATTTCATATATTTATTTTATTTATTACTTTTTTAGTTAGGGTAAAAAAATAAAAAACAAACACAACATTCAACAACCCCAAATTGGAATGACATGTTGAGGGGCCTCTATATAGTATTAACTGTATAAGCCTGCAAATTATGGTTATTATGTTCATTCAGAGTAGGATGTTAATGAGTGAATGTCACATGCTGCTGTGTGTAAGAGCTGTTTGTCTAAATAGCTGGATGTGTGCTGCTTTGATTTCATGAATTAAGCAGAATACACACTTACTTCGCATGCTCTTCCTCAAACCTGGTTTCAGCCAACACTCTCCACCAGGAACGACACTGGGGGTGGAGGAAGGACAAAGTCAGACTACCACATTCTAATAGAAACAATGCATTTCAATACATTTACACCATTAAACAATACAGTACAGTATTACAGTATGAGTGACAAAATGATTCCCTAATCTAAAGCTAGTAGATCATATTGGGACAAAGTGACATCAAGGCCATGGGTGAAAGCTCATATTGTCTAATGTTCAGTGTATGTGATTTGAATAAGCCTACTGTAAAAGGTTGCTAAATGTGTGCCTCAATAAGTTGTGTGGTTGTATGGTTTGCTTACTTCCGGGTTTTGTGGAGTAGGCTACATATTTGATGTACACTATCCATACTCATCCATCCCTTAAAACGGCTATCTGTAACTTATTTTAGTGAACAAAATATGATATTGACCAATCTGTATGGTAGAGTATACTAATAATAATACTAATACAATAGTACTCAACACACTTTACATATGGGGAAGAATGTTAATTCAGTATAGCTTAATTCAATATAGCTAACACTGTGGTGGTCTTCTATTGAAACATTAAAGGTATCATGACATTCATTTTCACTTTTTTTATTTTCAATGTTTTATTTGGGGTTTTATGACCTCAATTACACCCAAAAAACCTGAACTTAGAACATTCAGTGGATTTTCTGTGGTCTGGGGTTTTCTGAATAATTAGGCTGAAAAGTAATCTGAGCTTGTCCCTTCGACAGTGAGGTCACAGTCGATTAATCCCGCCCACTCCCCTCCTCACCCCTCCCCTCCCCTATCCTTTCCTTTGGGGGGGGCGGAGCAGAGGCGATGATTGACAGGCAAAATCCCTCACCAGCGACACCCGCAGGCAAAGATTTATTTTTTCATTGCAGTTGAAAAGGCTTTAGAAATGTGAGAGAAAAACACCTGCCATGGATCACTGGAATGGAATTTTCACTTAAAACTTTTTGTACACTTTTGAAGGACCAGGACAAAGACTTTGAATGTGGTGTAAAAATGAATGTCATTAAACCTTTAAGGTCCTGTGGTTGGGTAGGAAACCTACTTGTTGAACACAAATGTTGAAAACGCCTTCCAAAATGTGCTCTCCATTATAGCTCAATCTGTCCATAGAAATGAGGAGAACTAAATATGTCTTATTTTATATCCTTTTTAATGCATCTGCTTTGTAATACATGTGAACTTATTTCATGTGAGGACATTTAATTATTGTATTAAGAATGGATCTACCACTGTGGGACATTTCTAACAAAATATACTGTGGCTGTGATGTTCTTTTATAGTCATTCATTAACTCAGAGCTGTATAAGTTCAGTGGTGTAAACATTCTCCCACGGAAAAATATCTCATCCTAAGTTATATTAAAAACAATAAGCATGAGAGACAAACATATCTTGATAATGTTTTATATTACAGGATTAGGTCTTTACTGTAATGACAGCCTAAAGGCCAATTCAGATCAAATATTCACAAAGAGATGGGGACATTCACACACAAATCAAGTCTCTAATACCTAAGAGTGTCCAGTCTACTGTGTGGATCCTTCATAACAGCAGACAACTGGGCAACGCCTAAGTCTCCTGGATGATTAAAGCTCATATCCAACACTCTCAAGTGGGAGGGGTTTGACTTCAGAGCTGAGGCCAGGGAAGAAAAGCCTTTCGCTGTGACCAGACAACCTGACAACCTACAAACATGTGCACGAATGCACACACACAAGCACAAAAGCACACACACACACGCACGTGTGCGCGCGCACACACATACACACACACACACACACACACACACACACACACACACACACACACACACACACACACACACACACACACAGTGAAACGGTTTGCAAATTGTCTTGCATTGCTTTAGAATAAACTTCACATTTATACATTTATAGAATACATTACAATGGCACAAATATGTTTCAGCTGCTTGTGATGTCCCACACACTCAAAACAACATTTGTCTCAGTGCTTGAATCCACACACACACACACACACACACACACACACACACACACACACACACACACACACACACACACACACACACACACACACACATGCTTATTTTTAAATCGTCACCTGTTCAACACAGTTTCAGGAATACTTACCTCAGAGTTTCCAGTGTACAGTCTGGACTCCCCAGTCCAGCAGCGAGCAAATCTACTCCTGAATCGTTTATGTAATTGTTACTTAGATCCAACTCTATCAGACTACTGTTGGAGCTGAGAACGGATGACAACTCCTTACAGCATCCCTCTGAAAGGTTACAGCCACTCAGCCTAAAGAAGTATTAGTGATAATATGTTTTGTATATTATTTCCTGTAAAATAAATATCACATCATATATTAAATGTGTCATGTTATCAGTGCACCTACATAGCTCTCTTTGAGACCTTGACCACTGGTAGCAGCCTCAGAAGAGCATCCTCTGAAGCACAGTATTTCTTTAGGTCAAAAATGTCCAGCTCCTTTTCTGATGACAGCAACATGAAGACCAGAGCTGACCACTGAGCAGGAGAGAGCTTGTCTGTGGAGAGACTTCCTGACGTCAGGTACTGTTGGATGTCCTTCTCTAAAGAATGATCATTCAGCTCATTCAGACAGTGAAACAGATTGATGCTTTTCTCTGGAGAAGGATTGTCGCTGATCTTCTCCTTGATGTAGTTGACTGTTTTATGATTGGTTGGGAACGTATTTCCTGTGTGTTTCAGCAGTCTTTGCAGGAGTGTCTGGTTGGCCTCCACTGAGAGGCCCAGCAGGAAACGGAGGAACAAGTCCAGGTGTCCATTTGGACTCTGTAAGGCCTTGTCTACAGCACTCTGGTGGAGGTCTAATTTAGGTTTGTTTCCAAACAGCTTGGACCACTTGGAGGTTTTTTGTTGTTTTGACAGTACGTTGACACCAGTGTTGACGAAGGAGTGAAAGACATAAAGAGCACCGAGAAACTCCTGAACACTCAGATGAACAAAGCAGAACACCTTGTCTTCGTAAAACCTACACTCCTCTTTAAAGACTTGCGTGAACACTCCTGAGTACACCGAGGCATCTCTGATATCAATGCCACACTCTTTAAGGTCTGCTTCATAGAATATCAAGTTACCTTTCTCCAGCTGTTCAAAAGCCAATTTTCCCAAAGACAGAATGGCCTCACTATTCCCGTCAGAATGTGCCTGAGCTCTGTCATGATATTTGACATTCTTCTGTTTGGACTGCACCACCATGAAGTGGAGGTACATCGCAGTCAGGGTCTTTGGCAGCAGTCCTTTCTCCTCTGTTCTCAAAATGTCCTCCAGAACTGCAGCAGTGATCCAACAGAACACTGGAATGTGACACATGATGTGGAGGCTCTGTGATGTCTTGATGTGTGAGATGAAAGCCATGGCCTGGTTCTCATCACTGAATCTCTTCATGAAGTACTCCTCCTTCTGGGGATCAGTGAACCCCCTCACCTCTGTGACCCTGTCAACATACTCAGAAGGGATCTGATCGGCTGCTGCAGGTCGTGAGGTTATCCAGATGCGAGCAGAGGGAAGCAGGTTCCCCTTGATGAGGTTTGTCAAAAGCACGCCCACTGAAGTTGGCTTCGTGGCATCAGTCAAGATCTCATTGTTCTCGAAGTGTAGAGGACTCCGACACTCATCTAATCCATCCAAGATGAACTCAACTTGGGACCCCTTTAAGCTGGAGATGTTTACATCCTTGTTTCCACCAAAGAAATGATGAATAAGTCCCACCAAGCTGTAATTCTTCTTGACCAAATTCAAGTGTCGGAAAGAGAATAGAAACATGAAGTGGATATTCTGGTTGGCTTTGTCTTCTGCCCAGTCTAGAGCACACTTCTGAGTTAGGACTGTTTTACCAATGCCAGCCACTCCCTTTGTCATCACTGTTCTGACTGGTTCATCTGTTCCAGGTAAAGGTTTAAAGATGTCTTCAGGTTTTATTGTAGTTTCTGGTCTAGCTGGTTTATTGGATGCTGTTTCAATCTGTCTGACTTCATGTTCTTTATTGACCTCTCCACTCCCTCTCTCTGTGATGTAGAGCTCTGTGAAGATCTGATTCAGAAGTGTTGGTGTTCCCTCTTTTGCAATCCACTCAGACAGACACTCACACTTCTTCCTCAGATTAGACTTGAGTTGTTGTTGACTGATAGCTGCAAGGGTTTCTAAATGACAAAAAAAAGAAGACATCAATAGTAATCCTCCTATAATTTGATAATGCTCTGTAGTGGTGGCGAGGTGGTAGTAGGTGAGGTGGTGAGGCCAAAATGGTTCTGCCCGGTTCTCCTCAGTGGCTGGAGCAATTGATCTGAATTTTCACACAGCCATTGACCATTAGCATGTGCACCAAACATCGAAGCCTGTTTTTCGATTTCACCAAATCTCAGCTGTTTATTAGCCGTGGTTACGGGGCTGCCCAGCTGTGGGATGGCTCCGTGAGCTATGGGACGAACTGCCTCCCGGGTTGCCAGATCATGTGAGCATATCCCCCCACGGATGCGTCAACCGGGTATGGACTAGTACTAAATAATTTAGACCTATTTGTTCCCATGGTGTAAGTTTTGTTTTCAGTTACACACAGCTGATTGCTGCCCAAGGGGTCAGACTTGAGCGCAGGAGGCAGCAGTTAGGGGTTAAGTATCTTGCTCAGGGACATCTCAACACATTGCTAGGGACGGGAATCAAACCTGGATCCGAATCAAACCTGTTGGGGAGGTGGCCTCTCTACCCATTCAGCTATGGCCGCTCAATGAGTATGTGCTTAAGATGATATCGATAATCATGTTGTCATATAATGAAAATAAAATAATACAATCACATTGTTTTGAAAAATAAAAGCATTCCCCAAAGAATATTATGATTGTGAAATAATCATATGAGTAATTTTGTTTGTTTGTTCCGTTTTTGTTGGGTAAGGTAGGTGTTTTCCCTAAAGAGACAGTTGGTGGGCAGGTGCTGTGTTACAATGGTGCAAACGGCATGAGTGCTGCCTCACAGACATTACTCAGGGAAATAAGCCAGGAAACAGTTGCAACAGAGGGGTTGTGATGGAGTATGGTGCAGCATTTGGTCGCTGAATATTGTCTACAGCAACTTTAATGTAAATGAGACCAAACACATCAACAAGATGGAAAATATGCTTACCCATAGACTGGTCACTCTTCATGGAGACACAGCTGGGTACAGGAGAATCTGGTCTCTGCTGATGAACCCTGACAGGATGATAAGCAAGATGAAACATTATGTATTGGTCAACTTGTCAAAGCAGTTGATAGATATCAAATATAATCTAGTTATATTTAACGGATGTACAGTATGTTGGTTAAATGAATTATCATGAGTTATATTTGATGACCAATAATATATCAATCAACTAGACAACTAGAAAACGTGTCTCCATTGACCTTCATAATTGTTAGTGTTGGAGTTATGTTTCCCCTCATTGGATCACTCCAATGTGGCTATCACTCCGCAGCAGAGGGATACATTCGAGGTAAGGATTAACTGATTCACTTACCGTGCGCACCTGTACGCGTGTGGGGGTGTGGCCTCCCCTATATAGGCACACCACACCCATGCGTGCCTGCTTTTTCATTTCTCGGCGGAACATTCAGGTTCAAGGTCGGTAAATGAGCAGAGAAGGTATGTAACCTCTATTATAGCTCAATTATTTCACATCCAAGTGTTCTCAGTGGCTAGGTTTAGCCTGGAGCTGTTAACTTTGTAGCCCTTCTCACGAGAACGCTTGATTATTATACCGTGTGTACCATTTATGCTGGTTGCTAAATGTTTGTAGTGCTGTTAGCTCTGGTTTGCTAGCTGGGCTGAGATTTTTTTTGTGCTTTCTTTCCTTGTTTTGCAGGAATCCCAATTAAAGGAAATTCTGCTTTATATTTCAAGGTTTGTATTTTCAGTCAGTTTTACCATAACCTGGTGCTGACTGTTATTCCCCCTTAGCTGACACACACTGAGCATCTCCATAACCTGGAAGGCTGGTCAGTCTGTTTTTTGCTGACTACATTCATTACTGTTTAAAGGGGTAAGTGTATTGTTTTCAGCTACAAGTGTGAGTGTACAGCTTCAAGGCCAGTGCTTGTTGCTGTTGATGTGACACAGGTGTAAGACCCTTACGGGGCAGCCATTGTCATTGGGGTTCTCCCCTGGTAATTCCCTTACCGGGTGCAGTGCATAGGGAGAGGTGACCCTGCCACGCTGTACAGGTCTACTACAGGATGTCAGCCCATTGTGTCAAGTGCAGAGAGGACATCCCACCTAGGGATGCGCATGCATCTTGCATGCACTACCTGGGGCTGAACCATGCAGAGGAGGCGGTGAGGCACCCTAATGGCTGCCTGTTCTGCTTAGTCTTTTCTGAGCGTCTGAGAGTGGCCCGACTGGGGGCCATGCAGGCCTGGGTGGCTCAGGCCTTGGTTCCGGCTGAGGACCGCAGATCTCTGCCTCCCTCTGGTGTGCTGAGCCGTCATCACAGTAGTCCTGCCCGCAGTGCAGGCGGGGGTGGAGAGCTGGCCTGGCATCAGCAGGTGGACGCTGACCAGGGAGACGACATTCTCTCAGTGGAGGCCAGCGAGGGCCTTTGGCTGAGAGATGACGCCGGCACTGTTAACCGCAGGTCCGAGCAGTCAACAGAGCACTCTGAGGGGGGCAGTGATTGTCCTGATGTGGCCCCTGCCATGCAGAAAGGGGTCCTTGTGGAGAGGATCACAGTTACCCGGGTCATTGCCCAGGAGGGTCCTCTTAGCAGCCCACGAGTGGTGCCCATATTCAGTGCCTTCAAGGAGGCCATGATGGAAGGCTGGGCTGAAAGAAGAGGCCGCTTCCATTTTACCCCTGATTCGGGGCCATGGGCTTTCATGGCAGAGCCTGATTCCCTTGGCCTCCATGAGTACCCAACCATGGACTCCATGATTGCAGCCATGGTCCTGCCAGATAAGGTCATCATTGGCAAAACCCCCCGTCTTAAGCCTGGTCCTTGACTATGTCAAGCCTGGTCTGACTATAGTAAACTATCTGGACGACTGGCTAATCAGCACTCACTCCAAGGAGGAAGCGAATTTAGCCACACGCAAGGTTGTGCTCCACATACAGCAGTTGGGATTGGTGTTGAACCACGAGAAGAGTCACTTGACTGCATCCCAGGCTGTGACATTCATAGGGATGTCATTGGATGTACAGACAATGAGGGCGTCTCTACCGCAGGTAGGGGTGGACACAATCCTCTCATTCCTAAGCCGCTTTCAGCGGGGTCAGAAGGTGTCAGTTTGGATGTGCCAGCGTCTGTTAGGCTTGCTAACAGCGGCCTCACTGCTGGTTTCTCTAGGCCTGCTCCATCTCAGGCCTCTACAACTGTGGTTCAACTCCCACAGATTTCACCCGAAACGACACAGACATCATCGCCTTGTGGTGACAACACAGTGCCTGAGGGCGCTGTCGAGGTGGCACTCACACTCCTTTCTATGTCAAGGAGTGGAGCTGCACAGGGTGTGTCGCAGGGAGCTAGTGTGTACGGACGCCTCCCTGGCAGGTTGGGGAGCAGTGCACAATGGCAGGTCAGCGAGTGGCCAGTGGAAGGCCCCTTGGCTGGACAGACATATCAATGTCGTAGAGCTCAGAGCAGTGCACCTGGCTCTTCAGAGTTTTCTCCCATCCCCAAGGGACAGACATGTGTTGGTGAGGACAGACAATGCCTCAGTGGTGACCTACATCAACCACCAGGGCAGGGTGAGATCTCCCCGTCTGCACAGATCTCCCCTCCTGCGGGGGGTTCCACTCTCTGAGGTGTGTGCCTTAGCCAGTTGGGCCTCATATGTCAAGGAGTGGAGCTGCACAGGGTGTGTCGCAGGGAGCTAGTGTGTACGGACGCCTCCCTGGCAGGTTGGGGAGCAGTGCACAATGGCAGGTCAGCGAGTGGCCAGTGGAAGGCCCCTTGGCTGGACAGACATATCAATGTCGTAGAGCTCAGGGCAGTGCACCTGGCTCTTCAGAGTTTTCTCCCATCCCCAAGGGACAGACATGTGTTGGTGAGGACAGACAATGCCTCAGTGGTGACCTACATCAACCACCAGGGCAGGGTGAGATCTCCCCGTCTGCACAGATCTCCCCTCCTGCGGGGGGTTCCACTCTCTGAGGTGTGTGCCTTAGCCAGTTGGGCCTCATCTGCCACCTTTGCCAGATTTTATAATATCAATGTGGCGACACCTAATGCAGTGGTGTTGGCAGTTCTGGGCAGCTCCTCCTGACCTCACAGACGAGGCGGCCAGGTCGGGGTAGGTTCTATGCTTTCAGCCTTCTTTGTTGGCCTGACTGTTCCTACCTCAACCACCAGGTGAATCGGGTACTTCTATACCCACATTGGAGTGATCCAATGAGGGGAAACATAACGAAGGTTACAAAGGTAACCACAGTTATGTGACCCGGTTGGATCACTCCAATCCTGTCGTGGTGCTTGAGGCGCTTCGAAATGTTCTTCAAGCAGACGCGCGTGGGTGTGGTGTGCCTATATAGGGGAGGCCACCCCCCTGCAGAGTGATACCCACATTGGAGTGATCCAACCGGGTCACATAAATAGCTTCGTGCGTGCACACGGGTCGGGGACGCACGCACGCGCGCATGCATGCGTGCCCACCCACTCCTGCCTAGGCCCAGCCTATAGCGTTCTGGCTGCGACACTGGCGTGTGTGCGTGTGTGCGTGTGTGCGTGCGTGCGTGCGTGAGCACAGCTACAGTAATCTCGATTAATGCTAGACCAATCGGCATCAAACTTTGAATGCACACTTGCCGGAGGCCAAGAAAGACACTCCATAGATTGTGAATCAAATTATTTTCCTCTGGATTCCTTGGATCATGCTGCAATTCCCCATACGAATACACACATTTCTGCCCAACTCGATTTTCTGCCATTTTAGAATTTCTTCAAAAGTTTTCACTAATACATTTTGTACAACATTCACACAAATCGGTCTTTGGATCATGAGATAAACATGTATTATTCAGATTGATCAAATTCCATTCCATTTTTGCCATGCTTATTGCGGGAGGAGCCCATTTTATTAAAAATGACAAAATCATGAATGCAGTGTTCAATATTAGGTCCCATATTGAGGGGCCTCTACACAACACAGAGCCCAACGTGATTTCCCTTACACTCAATAGGAGGTGTCACTAATGCTAAAAAAGTATTTGTCTGTTGCAAAAACATGATTTTTCTTCTTCACTAAATTAGTTGAAAATTAATTTGAGTCATGTTACAATGACCCTTAAAAAGGTTTTGATAAACCCTTCCATAATCCTGCTATTGGCTTCACAAATTAATGGGTGGGGCTTATATCTTACAAATAAACTATATGTTATGAACCCCCACACCCAATCAACCCCAATCTGATTTTACATTTTGAGAGGCCAATACAGAGCACACTTCCAAAAGTGGTTTGATTTCTGCTCATTAAGTCCAACAAAAATGCATTTGTTGTGTCACACACATGCATGCACGCGCAGAAGCATCATAATGGATGCTGCTCTGGTTATTAGATGTGATGTTATGGGAGTAAAATGGCAAAATTATGAAGACTCAGACAATTAATCAAATTACTTTTGGCCTCTGATCAGTATAGTATAATAAAATAATATAATCTGTTGTTTTCTGTTGGTTTTACATTCTCACCTCTGATCAGTAGAGTGGTGTCCATCTTTGAAGGTAATAGGTAAACCCATAGACTGGTCACTCTTCATGGAGACACAGCTGGGTACAGGAGACTCTGCTCTCTGCTGATCAACCCTGACAGGATGATAAGCAAGATGAAACATTATGTATTGTTCAACCAGTCACAGTATTTGGTAGATATGAAATATGAATCTAGTTAAATTTAAAATAGGACACAACATGTACAGTATGTTGTTAAATTAATTATCATTAGTTATATTTGATAACTTAGATTTCAGACGTACTGTCTGCTGGTGAGAATAAAGTGCTTGATAAAGGTGTACATCTAAATGTTAAACTTTATGATTATGAGTTGTTTAAACATGTTCAGTATCAAAGTCTAACAACATCAGGATAATATCAGGTCAACACAACACAATCACAGATATGTTAGAGGTCAGGTGGTTTTAGTGTCTAATAAATGTTGTACATTATAATGTTACTATTATCATAATCTACAGTAAGCTGCAGAGGAACACAATGTAAAACAACCTTTAACATCAACCAAATAGCAAACATGATTAAAATGCATATTTATGTTTAATAGTCCTTATTCCAAGAATAAGGACTAGATATTGAAAACGTGTCTCCATTGACCTTTATTATTGTTAGTGATGGAGTTACATGTGTTGTCTTAACCAGCCTGACAGACTGGGAGGCAAAGACTATGGGCTCCATTTTAGCCAAAAGAGGCTAAATCCACTATTTGGGGATTTAGCATTGCGCAAGGGGCGTTCCCATGCAATAGTTGCTAGTCTTATCCCTAAAACACCTGCCCTAGCTGTTACATTATGCATAGGTGTTGGTTTGTGCATTACAATAATAAAACCAATCACTGTGCCAGATGCCATTGCCTTTATGAGAAGACGACATAAGCCATCATCCCCAATGCAATCTTACGCTCTCTCCCTCTCTGCCAGTGTTCCCAGGTCTGCTTATTATAAGCCATGTTGGGCTTGTTTTTCTGTAAAATTGCTTGTAAATAGTGGTTGTTGCGGTTTACCCACACACGCGCGCGCACGCACGCACGCACGCACGCACGCACGCACGCACGCACGCACGCACACGCACACGCACACGCACACACACACACGGTCTTGACTCAGCCTTGGACAAAGGGCTTGGACAAAGGGTCTAACGAATCTTTCCACACTACTCGTGTGCACTACAATGCAGTTGTGGTGCTTCATTATACCACACAGTGCAATCATTTTACTGTGTACCTCCCATTATAAGGAGCCCATTCACATTCCCATTTTAAGAGGGCTGGATTTGGCGCTTGTAGACCACGACCACTGTGTTGTTAAGTTCTGGAGCGCATCTGACACATGTCAAATCGTCCGTAAATACACACAGGGAGACTTACCCTTTCTGCTTTTCATCTTAAGATCCGTACACACCCCTGTTAGTGTTTATTTTGTGCAATACATTTGTGCAATTAAATGAAGTACATCCATTTGTGCAATTAAATGAAGTACATCCACTTTTTCACAGCAAATAAAAGCATCAACCTGTGTGAATGGGGCATCACCAAATAGTTTGATCATGTGAAATATCTGGTAACGTTAAATATTGGCACAGTCTTATTTGAGTAGTATTTTTCATAGGATAAATACAGTAAAATCCTGAATGCTAATTTAACTCTGAGACTATACAAATGGAATCAAATGGGGTCCATAATAGTCCTAGGCCTATTGTCTAATAAATACTATGTTTGTCTAATAAAGATTAACATATTTACAATTCCTGTGCTGTGCAGTGTTTCCAATTAATTAACTATACCGTGGCGGCACCTCATGGTTTAATTGTTCCGTCTCATAATGAACAGATTGTATAGGCCTACTGTAATACGAACATGCAGAAGCAACATATTAAAGCACAAAGCACCTGCTGCTACTTTTGTTTTTTTACCCAGCCATGAGGCAGCACATTATGCACTCACCTTCATATAATGCTAATGTTTCTAAATAATATGTACAGTACACACCTGCATTATACTAATGTTTCTGAAAGAAAATGTACACACCTGCAAAATTATGATACTAATGTTTCTAAAGGAACATATACCCACCTGCATAATTATGACGCTAATGTTTATAAAATAACTGCCTGCCTGTTTGTTTGTTTTCCATTCTGACCTCTGATCAGTAGAGTGGTGTCCATCTTTGAAGGTAATCAGTCCATCCTTGGACTTGTCACTCTTCATGGAGACACAGCTGGGTACAGGAGACTCTGGTCTCTGCTGATGAACCCTGACACCATGATGACCAAGATGAAACACACACACACGCGCACGCGCAC